>NW_027195042.1:197500-207500 GCF_038502225.1 Cherax quadricarinatus
CCTCGATAGGCATGATCGTCCTGGTCTAACCACATGCTGGTCTGTACTCACCTGTTTGTGGTTGCAGGGGTTGATTCATAGCTCCTGGCCTCGATAGGCATGATCGTCCTGGTCTAAACACATGCTGGTCTGTACTTACCTGTTTGTGGTTGCAGGGGTTGATTCATAGCTCCTGGCCTCGATAGGCATGATCGTCCTGGTCTAAACACATGCTGGTCTGTACTCACCTGTTTGTGGTTGCAGGGGTTGATGCATAGCTCCTGGCCTCGATAGGCATGATCGTCCTGGTCTAAACACATGCTGGTCTGTACTCACCTGTTTGTCGTTGCAGGGGTTGATTCATAGCTCCTGGCCTCGATAGGTATGATCGTCTTGGTCTAAACACATGCTGGTCTGTACTCACCTGTTTGTCGTTGCAGGGGTTGATTCATAGCTCCTGGCCTCGATAGGTATGATCGTCTTGGTCTAAACACATGCTGGTCTGTACTCACCTGTTTGTCGTTGCAGGGGTTGATGCATAGCTCCTGGCCTCGATAGGCATGATCGTCCTGGTCTAAACACATGCTGGTCTGTACTCACCAGTTTGTCGTTGCAGGTGTTGATTCATAGCTCCTGGCCTCGATAGGCATGATCGTCCTGGTCTAAACACAGGCTGGTCTGTACTCACCTGTTTGTGGTTGCAGGGGTTGATTTATAGCTCCTGGCCCCGCCTCTTCACTGATCATCATGCTAGTTTTCTGGTCCAGAAAGTTTGTAATCTCGTCACTGGTTGAGAAAGACACGTAAGCAAACACTATGACATATTTATTAGAAAACGTTTCGGTCCTGGGACCTTGATCACCGTGATCAAGGTCCCAGGACCGAAACGTTTTCTAATAAATATGTCATAGTGTTTGCTTACGTGTCTTTCTAAACCAACTTGTCGGTATTTATTACCAAGGTTTATACAATCTCGTCACTACAGACTTGTGCTATTATTCTGTAGTTTCTAGCTAGTGTTCTACTGACTCCCTTATGCAAAGGAGCTTTATCTGCGCTCTTTAAGCTCTCTGGTGCTTTACCCAGCTCTAGGCTCTTTCTACAGACTTGTGCTATTAGTCTGTAGTTTCTAGCTAGTGTTCTACTGACTCCCTTATGCAAAGGAGCTTTATCTGTGCTCTTTAAGCTCTCTGGTGCTTTACCCAGCTCTAGGCTCTTTCTACAGACTTGTGCTATTAGTCTGTAGTTTTTAGCTAGTGTTCTACTGACTCCCCTATGCAAAGGAGCTTTATCTGCGCTCTTTAAGCTCTCTGGTGCTTTACCCAGCTCTAGGCTCTTTCTCTAGAGCTTACTGAAGGCTCGTGCAAGAAATACTTTGCACCCCCTTTAAAGAATTCCATTAATCTAATTCAGGTACTGAATATGGGATTAGTGCAAACACACACACATACACACGCGGGAGGTGTGACTCGACCCCTGCATCTACACATAGGTGGGTACACACATATTGAACGTGACACAGGCAAGGTTGAACAGATTTTATGGAGACAGTGTTGAACATTCAGCATTGATCAAGGGATATGTAAGTGTGAGTGTGTGTACTTACCTATCTGTGGTTGTGGGGGTCGAGTCACAGCTTCTGGCCCCGCCTCTTTGCTGTGTGGGTGTGTGGGAGTGTGTATGTATCAGCTGATACGTGGCATTGATGCAGGTGCACGCACAGTCAGGCTCCTCTCAGTGGCACCCCCTGGCATCCCATGGCACCCCCTGGCACCCCTTGGCACCCCTTGGCACCCCATAGTACCCCTTGTCACCCTATGACACCCCCTGGCACCCAATTGCACCCCCCTGCCACCCCTTGGCACCCCCGGCACCCCATAGTACCCCTTGGCACCCTATGGCACCCAATGGCACCCCTGGCTGGCACTATTCACTCCATCTGTAAGCTAAGTCACACACATCATCCTTAATGACCCAGACATTATAATATTCATGAGGAAGCGCTAAACCCGTAAGAACCAGGTACTATCCGCCGGGAGCAGGTTGAAGAGTCTTGGTCCTCGCATGCTGATACAGTGTTATGGTATTGTAGTCATAATTTTCTCTATATCTGCTGTGATACCAAGTACTGGGTTACCAGACTGATGGCTATCCAGGCTGGTAATCGAACCCATGCTCTCTGAGTTGTGATCTGAGGCGCTGGATGTGGGTGGGTGGGTAACCATGGGTGGGAGATGGCAGTAGGGGGTCAAGGGAGATGGTAGTAAGGGGTAGTAGGGGGTCAAGGGAGATGGTAGTAAGGGGTAGTAGGGGGTGGTAACAGTAGTCTGAGCAGAGAGCAGAGGCTTTCAGTATACCATGAACTGTCTGCTTGGCAGGGTGTGTGTTGTGTTAGTGGCGTGGGTATCCTGCCCATACCCACTACTGTGTGGGGCACCGTAACTCATGCTACTGTGAGGGCAAGCTACTACTGTGTGGGTATCCTGCCCATACCCACTACTGTGTGGGGCACCATAACTCATACTTAATACTGTGAGGGCAAGCTACTACTGTGTGGGTATCCTGCCCATACCCACTACTGTGTGGGGCACCGTAACTCATGCTACTGTGAGGGCAAGCTACTACTGTGTGGGTATCCTGCCCATACCCACTACTGTGTGGGGCACCGTAACTCATGCTACTGTGAGGGCAAGCTACTACTGTGTGGGTATCCTGCCCATACCCACTACTGTGTGGGGCACCGTAACTCATACTTACTACTGTGAGGGCAAGCTACTACTGTGTGGGTATCCTGCCCATACCCACTACTGTGTTGGGCACCGTAACTCATACTACTGTGAGTGCAAGCTACTACTGTGTTGGTATACCCACCTGCCCATACCATACTACTGTGTGGGCAAGCTACTACCGTACTACTCATACTTACTACTGTGAGGGCAAGCTACTACTGTGTGGGTATCCTGCCCATACCCACTACTGCGTGGGGCACCGTAGCTCATACCCACTACTGTGAGGGCAAGCTACTACTGTGTTGGTATACTGTCCATACCCACTACTGTGTGGGGCACCGTAACTCATACTACTGTGAGTGCAAGCTACTACTGTGTTGGTATACTGCCCATACCCACTACTGTGTGGGGCACGGTAACTCATACTACTGTGAGGGCAAGCTACTACTGTGTTGGTATACTGCCCATACCCACTACTGTGTGGGGCACCGTAACTCATACCCACTACTGTGAGGGCAGGCTACTACTGTGCTGGCATACTGCCCATACCCACTACTGTGTGGGGAACCGTAACTCATTCCCACCACTGTGAGGGGCACCGTAGCTCATAACCACTACTGTGGGGGCACCGTAGCTCATAACCACTACTGTGAGGGGCACCGTAGCTCATACCCACTACTGTGAGGGACACCGTAGCTCATAACCACTACTGTGAGTGGCACCGTAGCTCGTACCCACTACTGTGAGGGACACCGTACCTCATACCCACTACTGTGAGGGGCACCGTAGCTCATACTCACTACTGTGAGGGGCACAGTAGCTCATACCCACTACTGTGAGGGACACCGTAGCTCATACCCACTACTGTGAGGTAGTGGGTATGAGTGTAGAGCTTTATCAAGTTATGTTTCAGTCAGTGTAGAGCTTTATCAAGTTATGTTTCACTCAGTGTAGAGCTTTATCAAGTTATGTTTCACTCAGTGTAGAGCTTTATCAAGTTATGTTTCACTCAGTGTAGAGCTTTATCAAGTTATGTTTCACTCAGTGTAGAGCTTTATCAAGTTATGTTTCAGTCGTAGCTCATACCCACTACTGTGAGGTAGTGGGTATGAGTGTAGAGCTTTATCAAGTTATGTTTCAGTCAGTGTAGAGCTTTATCAAGTTATGTTTCACTCAGTGTAGAGCTTTATCAAGTTATGTTTCACTCAGTGTAGAGCTTTATCAAGTTATGTTTCACTCAGTGTAGAGCTTTATCAAGTTATGTTTCACTCAGTGTAGAGCTTTATCAAGTTATGTTTCAGTCAGTGTAGAGCTTTATCAAGTTACGTTTCAGTCAGTGTAGAGCTTTATCAAGTTATGTTTCACTCAGTGTAGAGCTTTATCAAGTTATGTTTCACTCAGTGTAGAGCTATATCAAGTTATGTTTCAGTCAGTGTAGAGCTTTATCAAGTTATGTTTCACTCAGTGTAGAGCTTTATCAAGTTATGTTTCACTCAGTGTAGAGCTTTATCAAGTTATGTTTCACTCAGTGTAGAGCTTTATCAAGTTATGTTTCACTCAGTGTAGAGCTTTATCAAGTTATGTTTCACTCGGTGTAGAGCTTTATCAAGTTATGTTTCACTCAGTGTAGAGCTTTATCAAGTTATGTTTCACTCGGTGTAGAGCTTTATCAAGTTATGTTTCACTCAGTGTAGAGCTTTATCAAGTTATGTTTCACTCGGTGTAGAGCTTTATCAAGTTATGTTTCACTCAGTGTAGAGCTTTATCAAGTTATGTTTCACTCGGTGTAGAGCTTTATCAAGTTATGTTTCACTCAGTGTAGAGCTTTATCAAGTTATGTTTCACTCAGTGTAGAGCTTTATCAAGTTATGTTTCACTCAGTGTAGAGCTTTATCAAGTTATGTTTCACTATGTGTAGAGCTTTATCAAGTTATGTTTCACTCGGTGTAGAGCTTTATCAAGTTATGTTTGACTCAGTGTAGAGCTTTATCAAGTTATGTTTCACTCGGTGTAGAGCTTCAACAATTTATGTTTGACTCAGTGTAGAGCTTTATCAAGTTATGTTTCACTCGGTGTAGAGCTTTATCAAGTTATGTTTGATTCAGTGTAGAGCTTTATCAAGTTATGTTTCACTCGGTGTAGAGCTTTATCAAGTTATGTTTCACTCGGTGTAGAGCTTTATCAAGTTATGTTTCACTCGGTGTAGAGCTTTATCAAGTTATGTTTCACTCAGTGTAGAGCTTTATCAAGTTATGTTTCACTCGGTGTAGAGCTTTATCAAGTTATGTTTCACTCAGTGTAGAGCTTTATCAAGTTATGTTTCACTCTGTGTAGAGCTTTATCAAGTTATGTTTGACTCAGTGTAGAGCTTTATCAAGTTATGTTTCACTCTGTGTAGAGCTTTATCAAGTTATGTTTGACTCGGTGTAGAGCTTTATCAAGTTATGTTTCACTCTGTGTAGAGCTTTATCAAGTTATGTTTCACTCGGTGTAGAGCTTTATCAAGTTATGTTTCACTCGGTGTAGAGCTTTATCAAGTTATGTTTCACTCGGTGTAGAGCTTTATCAAGTTATGTTTCACTCAGTGTAGAGCTTTATCAAGTTATGTTCGACTCGGTGTAGAGCTTTATCAAGTTATGTTTCACTCAGTGTAGAGCTTTATCAAGTTATGTTCGACTCGGTGTAGAGCTTTATCAAGTTATGTTTCACTCAGTGTAGAGCTTTATCAAGTTATGTTTCACTCAGTGTACAGCTTTATCAAGTTATGTTTCACTCAGTGTAGAGCTTTATCAAGTTATGTTTCACTCAGTGTAGAGCTTTATCAAGTTATGTTTCACTCAGTGCAGAGCTTTATCAAGTTATGTTTCACTCAGTGTAGAGCTTTATCAAGTTATGTTTCACTCAGTGCAGAGCTTTATCAAGTTATGTTTCACTCAGTGTAGAGCTTTATCAAGTTATGTTTCACTCAGTGCAGAGCTTTATCAAGTTATGTTTCACTCAGTGTAGAGCTTTATCAAGTTATGTTTCACTCAGTGCAGAGCTTTATCAAGTTATGTTTCACTCAGTGTAGAGCTTTATCAAGTTATGTTTCACTCAGTGTAGAGCTTTATCAAGTTATGTTTCACTCAGTGTAGAGCTTTATCAAGTAATGTTTCACTCTGTGTAGAGCTTTATAAAGCTATGTTTCACTCAGTGTAGAGCTTTATCAAGTAATGTTTCACTCTGTGTAGAGCTTTATAAAGCTATGTTTCACTCAGTGTAGAGCTTTATCAAGTAATGTTTCACTCTGTGTAGAGCTTTATCAAGTAATGTTTCACTCAGTGTAGAGCTTTATCAAGTTATGTTTCACTCAGTGTAGAGCTTTATCAAGTTATGTTTCACTCAGTGTAGAGCTTTATCAAGTTATGTTTCACTCAGTGTAGAGCTTTATCAAGTTATGTTTCACTCAGTGTAGAGCTTTATCAAGTTATGTTTCACTCAGTGTAGAGCTTTATCAAGTTATGTTTCACTCAGTGTAGAGCTTTATCAAGTTATGTTTCACTCAGTGTAGAGCTTTATCAAGTTATGTTTCACTCAGTGTAGAGCTTTATCAAGTTATGTTTCACTCAGTGTAGAGCTTTATCAAGTTATGTTTCACTCAGTGTAGAGCTTTATCAAGTTATGTTTCACTCAGTGTAGAGCTTTATCAAGTTATGTTTCACTCAGTGTAGAGCTTTATCAAGTTATGTTTCACTCAGTGTAGAGCTTTATCAAGTTATGTTTCACTCAGTGTAGAGCTTTATCAAGTTATGTTTCACTCAGTGTAGAGCTTTATCAAGTTATGTTTCACTCAGTGTAGAGCTTTATCAAGTTATGTTTCACTCAGTGCAGAGCTTTATCAAGTTATGTTTCACTCAGTGTAGAGCTTTATCAAGTTATGTTTCACTCAGTGCAGAGCTTTATCAAGTTATGTTTCACTCAGTGTAGAGCTTTATCAAGTTATGTTTCACTCGGTGTAGAGCTTTATCAAGTTATGTTTCACTCAGTGTAGAGCTTTATCAAGTTATGTTTCACTCGGTGTAGAGCTTTATCAAGTTATGTTTCACTCCGTGTAGAGCTTTATCAAGTTATGTTTCACTCGGTGTAGAGCTTTATCAAGTTATGTTTCACTCAGTGTAGAGCTTTATCAAGTTATGTTTCACTCAGTGTAGAGCTTTATCAAGTTATGTTTCACTCAGTGTAGAGCTTTATCAAGTTATGTTTCACTCAGTGTAGAGCTTTATCAAGTTATGTTTCACTCAGTGTAGAGCTTTATCATGTTATGTTTCACTCAGTGTAGAGCTTTATCAAGTTATGTTTCACTCGGTGTAGAGCTTTATCAAGTTATGTTTCACTCAGTGTAGAGCTTTATCAAGTTATGTTTCACTCAGTGTAGAGCTTTATCAAGTTATGTTTCACTCAGTGTAGAGCTTTATCAAGTTATGTTTCACTCAGTGTAGAGCTTTATCAAGTTATGTTTCACTCAGTATAGAGCTTTATCAAGTTATGTTTCACTCAATGTAGAGCTTTATCAAGTTATGTTTCACTCAGTGTAGAGCTTTATCAAGTTATGTTTCACTCAGTGTAGAGCTTTATCAAGTTATGTTTCACTCAGTATAGAGCTTTATCAAGTTATGTTTCACTCAATGTAGAGCTTTATCAAGTTATGTTTCACTCAATGTAGAGCTTTATCAAGTTATGTTTCACTCAGTATAGAGCTTTATCAAGTTATGTTTCACTCAATGTAGAGCTTTATCAAGTTATGTTTCACTCAGTGTAGAGCTTTATCAAGTTATGTTTCACTCAGTATAGAGCTTTATCAAGTTATGTTTCACTCAATGTAGAGCTTTATCAAGTTATGTTTCACTCAGTGTAGAGCTTTATCAAGTTATTTTTATTTATATCAATATTATTAAGATCTTGACACCTGTCACTCACATGTTATCACATATAACAGCTGCCGACACATGTTATTATAGAGTACAGGTGTTATCACTAGCAACAACATTGTTATTTTGGTTCAACAGAGGGCAAACCGGTTCGATTACCGGTATGGTTTACTGTTGTGGCTTACCTGTCTTACTGTTAAAGTAGAGGTGCATAGGTACATGGGTTATCCTGGGTTATCCTGGGTTATCCTGGGTTATGCTGGGTTATCCTGGGTTATCCTGGGATATCCTGGGTTATCCTGGGTTACCCTGGGTTACCCTGGGTTATCCTGGGTTATCCTGGGTTATCCTGGGATATCCTGGGTTATCCTGGGATATCTTGGGTTATCCTGGGATATCCTGGGATATCCTGGGTAATCTTGGGTTATCCTTGGTTATCCTGGGTTACCCTGGGTTACCATGGGTTATCCTGTGCTATCCTGGGTTATCCTGGGTTATCTTAGGTTTTCCTGGGTTATCCTGGGTTACAGTGGGTAATCCTGGGTTATCCTGGGTTATCCTGGGTTATCCTGGGTTATCCTGGGTTACCCTGGGTTATCCTGGGTTATCCTGGGTTATTAACCTTCAGGGGATAATTACCCAGGTAGTGTGGCTTATGTCCATTGTGGTACTTAGGTCCTCACCCAGGATACCACCCAAAGCAGTTAACTAACACCCAGTACCTGCTTACTATTAGGTGAACAGTGACAGCAGATATTAACAGACTAACTCCCAGGTACTTGCTTACTGCTAGGTGAACAGTGACAGCAGATATTAATAGACTAACGCCCAGGAACCTACTTACTGCTAGGTGAACAGTGACAGCAGATATTAATAGACTAACGCCCAGGAACCTACTTACTGCTAGGTGAACAGTGACAGCAGATATTAATAGACTAACGCCCAGGAACCTACTTACTGCTAGGTGAACAGTGACAGCAGATATTAATAGACTAACACCCAGGAACCTACTTACCGCTAGGTGAACAGTGACAGCAGTTGTTAGTAGACTAACGCTCAGGTACCTGCTTACTGCTAAGTTGAGGTAGATACGTCTGACCTTGTCCTGTAATCGAACCCTGTTACCTTTAATTGTGAGCCGAGTGGATACTTATAGTGAAACAAATACACAATACGTACGTATAATCTACACCTCTGTCCAGGAATATATACAGAAAACACAAGACACCTGTTAGAACACTTGGTGCAACACCTGTGACAACACCTGTCTACTGGACTTACAATGAGTTGTAAAAATAGGTGTCAGTACGTGTATATTTGTGAATATACACTGAGAGGTGTATAGCAGTAAGTAGGTACCTTGGTGTTAGTCTACTAACACCTGCTGTTACTGTTCACCTAGCAGTAAGTAGGTACCTTGGTGTTAGTCTACTAACACCTGCTGTTACTGTTCACCTAGCAGTAAGTAGGTACCTTGGTGTTAGTCTACTAACACCTGCTGTCACTGTTCACCTAGCAGTAAATAGGTACCTGGGTGTTAGTCCTCTAACACCTGCTGTCACTGCTCATCTAGCAGTAAGTAGGTACCTGGTGTTAGTGTACTAACACCTGCTGTCACTGTTCACCTAGCAGTAAGTAGGTACCTGGGTGTTAGACTACTAACACCTGCTGTCACTGTTCACCTAGCAGTAAGTAGGTACCTGGTGTTAGTCTACTAACACCTGCTGTCACTGTTCACCTAGCAGTAAATAGGTGCCTGGGTGTTAGTCCTCTAACACCTGCTGTCACTGCTCACCTAGCAGTAAGTAGGTACCTGGTGTTAGTCTACTAACACCTGCTGTCACTGTTCACCTAGCAGTAAGTAGGTTCCTGGGCGTTAGTCCTCTAACACCTGCTGTCACTGTTCACCTAGAAGTAAGTAGGTACCTGGGTGTTAGTCTATTAACACCTGCTGTCACTGTTCACCTAGCAGTAAGTAGGTACCTGGGCGTTAGTCCTCTAACACCTGCTGTCACTGTTCACCTAGCAGTAAGTAGGTACCTGGGTGTTAGTCCTCTAACACCTGCTGTCACTGCTCACCTAGCAGTAAGTAGGTACCTTGGTGTTAGTCTACTAACACCTGCTGTCACTGTTCACCTAGCAGTAAGTAGGTACCTGGGCGTTAGTCTACTAACACCTGCTGTCACTGTTCACCTAGAAGTAAGTAGGTACCTGGGTGTTAGTCTACTAACACCTGCTGTCACTGCTCACCTAGCAGTAAGTAGGTACCTGGGTGTTAGTCTACTAACACCTGCTGTCACTGTTCACCTAGCAGTAAGTAGGTACCTGGGCGTTAGTCTACTAACACCTGCTGTCACTGTTCACCTAGAAGTAAGTAGGTACCTG
>NW_027195042.1:212500-217500 GCF_038502225.1 Cherax quadricarinatus
TGTGCCTGGTGTTATACTCACCCCAAGATCTTTTTCCTTGAGTGATGTTTGTAGTCTCTGGCGCCCTAGACTGTACTCCGTCTGCGGTCTTCTTTGCCCTTCCTCAATCCTCATGACTTTGCACTTGGTGGGATTGAACTCCAGGAGCCAATTGCTGGACCAGGTCTGCAGCCTGTCCAGATCCCTGAGTAGTTCTGCCTGGTCCTCGTCCGATTTAATTCTTCTCATCAATCTCACATCATCTGCAAACAGGGACGCTTCGGATTCTATTCCTTCCGTCATGTCGTTCACAAATACCAGAAACAGCACCGGTCCCAGGACTGATCCCTTTGGCACCCCGCTCGTTACAGGAGCCCACTCTGACACCTCGCCATGTACCATGACTCGCTGTTGTCTTCCTGACAGGTATTCCCTTAGCCACTGTACTGCCTTCCCTGTTATCCCTGCCTGGTCCTCCAGTTTTTGCACTAATCTCTTGTGTGGAACTGTGTCAAACGCCTTCTTACAGTCCAAGAAAAGGCAACCTACCCACCCCTCTCTCTCTCTTGTCTTACTGCCGTCACCCTGTCATAGAACTCCAGTAGGTTTGTGACACAGGATTTCCGTCCCTGAACCTGTGCTGGCTGTCGATAAACTCATTCCTTTCTAGGTGCTCCACCACTCTTCTCCTGGTAATCTTCTACGTTACCTTGCATACTATACATGTCAGTGACACTGGTCTGTAGTTTAATGCTTCGTGTCTGTCTCTTTTTTTAAAAACTGGAACTACATTTGCTGTCTTCCATACTTCCGGTAATCGTCCTGTTTCGATAGATGAGTTGAAGATAGTTGTTAGTGGTACACAAAGCGCCTCTGCTCCCTCTCTCAGGATCCATGGAGAGATGTTATTGGGCCCTATCGCCTTTGAGGTATCTAGCTCGCTTAGCAGCCTCTTCACTTCTTCCTCAGTTGTATGTATTGTGTCCAACACTTGATGGTGTACCCCACCTCTTTGCCTTTCTGGAGTCCCTTCTGTCTCCTCTATGAACACTTCTTTGAATTTAATGCTGAGTTCCTCACATACTTCACGGTCGTTTCTTGTGATCTCTCCTCCTTCCTTCCTCAGCCTGATTACCTGGTCCTTGACTGTTGTTTTCCTCCTGATGTGGCTGTAAAACAGTTTGGGTCAGATTTGGCTTTCGCTGCTATGTCATTCTCATATTGCTTTTGGACCTCCCGTCTTACCTGTGTATATTAATTTCTGGCTCTGTGACTGGTCTCCATATTCTCCTGGGTCCTTTGCCTTCTGTACTTCTTCCATTCCCTAGCACACTTGGTTTTGGCCTCCCTGCACCTCTGGGTGAACCATGGGCTCGTCCTGGCTTTTTCATTATTCCTGTTACCCTTGGGTACAAAACTCTCCCAAGCTTCCTTGCATATTGTTGTGATATATTCCATCATCTCGTCCAATGACTTCCCTGCCAGTTCTCTGTCCCACTGAACCACATTCAGGAATTTCTTCAGGTTTATATAGTCCTCTTTCTTGTAGTTTGGCTTCACTTGTCCAACCCTTCCTGCTTCCCCCTCCACTCGTAGCTCTACTGTGTATTCGAAGCTTAAAACCACATGATCGCTGGCCCCGAAGGGTCTTTCATATGTGATGTCCTCAATATCTGCACTACTCAAGGTGAATACTAGGTCCAGTCTTGCTGGTTCATCCTCTCCTTTCTCTCTCTCTGGTAGTGTCCCTTACATGTTGGTACATGAGATGTGTGTGTGTGAGTGTGTGTGTGTACTCACCTAGTTTTGCTAACCTAGTTGTGGTTGCAGGGGTCGAGTCACAACTCCTGGCCCCACCTCTTCGCTGGCCACTACTAGGTCACTCTTTGTGCACCATGAACTTTATCATACCTCTTCTTAAAGCTATGTATGGATCCTGCCTCCACTGGCACAGGACAAGCACCTAAAGTCGGTACCTGACCAGCCGGGCTGTGGCTCGTACGTTGGATTGCGTGCAGCCAGCAGTAACAGCCTGGTTGATCAGTCCCTGATTCACCATGAGGCCTGGCCACAGACCGGGCCACGGGGGCGTTGACCCCCGGAACTCTCTCCAGGTAAACTCAAGGTAAACATCGCTTCCCAGACTGTTCCACTTCCTGACTACTCTGTGACTGAAGAAATACTTCCTAACATCCCTGTGATTCATCTGAGTCTTCAACTTCCAACTGTGACACCTTGTTGCTGTGTCCCATCTCTGGAACATCCTGTCTCTGTCCACCTTGTCAATTCGTCGCAGTATTTTCTACGTCGTTATCATGTCTCCCCTAACTCTCCTGTCCTCCAGTGTGTGTGCGTGTGTGTGTGTATGTGTGTGTGTGTATGTGTGTGCTCACCTATTTGTGGTTGCAGGGGTCGGGTTACAGCTCCTGGCCCCGACTCTTCACTGGTCGCTACTAGGTCCTCTCTCTCCCTGCTCCAAGAACTTTACCATACCGCTTCTTCAAGCTATGTATGGATCCTGTGTATGTGTGTGTATCAAGAAATGTAACCCTATGCTACATTGGTGTACAGTGTCAGCATAGTGGCACTGTCTCTCTCTCTCTCTCTCTCTCTCTCTCTCTCTCTCTCTCTCTCTCTCTCTCTCTCTCTCTCTCTCTCTCTCTCTCTCTCTCTTAAAATTATATTCGCTGACTCATGCATTTAAAATGCTACGAATATCATAATATATACAGAGGAAGCGCTAAATCGCAAGGGTCACATCACTGAGGGTGGTCTCTACTGGTACCGAAATATCCACACTGTTGGTACTGTTGATGGTACCATGACTGTTGATGGTACCATGAGTGTTGATGGTACCTGACTGTTGATGGTACCATGACTGTTGATGGTACCATGACTGTTGATGGTACCATGACTGTTGATGGTACCTGACTGTTGATGGTACCATGACTGTTGATGGTACCATGACTGTTGATGGTACCATGACTGTTGATGGTACCATGACTGTTGATGGTACCATGACTGTTGATGGTACCATGACTGTTGATGGTACCATGACTGTTGATGGTACCTGACTGTTGATGGTACCATGACTGTTGATGGTACCTGACTGTTGATGGTACCATGACTGTTGATGGTACCTGACTGTTGATGGTACCATGACTGTTGATGGTACCATGACTGTTGATGGTACCATGACTGTTGATGGTACCATGACTGTTGATGGTACCATGACTGTTGATGGTACCATGACTGTTGATGGTACCATGACTGTTGATGGTACCATGACTGTTGATGGTACCATGACTGTTGATGGTACCATGACTGTTGATGGTACCTGACTGTTGATGGTACCATGACTGTTGATGGTACCATGACTGTTGATGGTACCATGACTGTTGATGGTACCATGACTGTTGATGGTACCTGACTGTTGATGGTACCATGACTGTTGATGGTGCCATGACTGTTGATGGTACCTGACTGTTGATGGTACCATGAGTGTTGATGGTACCATGACTGTTGATGGTACCATGACTGTTGATGGTACCATGACTGTTGATGGTACCTGACTGTTGATGGTACCATGAGTGTTGATGGTACCTGACTGTTGATGGTACCATGAGTGTTGATGGTACCATGACTGTTGATGGTACCATGACTGTTGATGGTACCATGAGTGTTGATGGTACCATGACTGTTGATGGTACCATGACTGTTGATGGTACCATGACTGTTGATGGTACCATGACTGTTGATGGTACCTGACTGTTGATGGTACCATGGCTGTTGATGGTACCTGACTGTTGATGGTACCATGACTGTTGATAGTACCATGACTGTTGATGGTACCATGACTGTTGATGGTACCATGACTGTTGATGGTACCATGGCTGTTGATGGTACCTGACTGTTGATGGTACCATGAGTGTTGGTGGTACCATGACTGTTGATGGTACCATGACTGTTGATGGTACCATGACTGTTGATGGTACCATGACTGTTGATGGTACCATGAGTGTTGATGGTACCATGACTGTTGATGGTACCATGACTGTTGATGGTACCATGACTGTTGATGGTACCTGACTGTTGATGGTACCATGAGTGTTGATGGTACCATGACTGTTGATGGTACCATGACTGTTGATGGTACCATGACTGTTAATGGTACCATGACTGTTGATGGTACCATGACTGTTGATGGTACCATGACTGTTGATGGTACGTGACTGTTGATGGTACCATGAGTGTTGATGGTACCATGACTGTTGATGGTACCATGACTGTTGATGGTACCATGACTGTTGATGGTACCTGACTGTTGATGGTACCATGAGTGTTGATGGTACCATGACTGTTGATGGTACCATGACTGTTGATGGTACCATGACTGTTGATGGTACCATGACTGTTGATGGTACCATGAGTGTTGATGGTACCATGACTGTTGATGGTACCATGACTGTTGATGGTACCTGACTGTTGATGGTACCATGACTGTTGATGGTGCCATGACTGTTGATGGTACCTGACTGTTGATGGTACCATGACTGTTGATGGTGCCATGACTGTTGATGGTACCTGACTGTTGATGGTACCATGAGTGTTGATGGTACCATGACTGTTGATGGTACCATGACTGTTGATGGTACCATGACTGTTGATGGTACCATGAGTGTTGATGGTACCATGACTGTTGATGGTATCATGACTGTTGATGGTACCATGACTGTTGATGGTGCCATGACTGTTGATGGTGCCATGACTGTTGATGGTACCATGACTGTTGATGGTACCATGAGTGTTGATAGTACCATAGCTGTTCATGGTACTATGAGAGTTCATGGCACCATAACTGTTCATGATACCATGAGAGTTCATGGCACCATAACTGTTCATGGTACCATGAGTGTTGATTGTACCTGACTGTTCATGGTACCAGGACTGTTCATGGCACCAGGACTTTCATGGTACCATGAGTGTTCATAGTTTCATGACTGTTCATAGCACCATAACTG
>NW_027195042.1:222500-312500 GCF_038502225.1 Cherax quadricarinatus
TCTCGGGCCCCTGACACTTATTGTATGGTCTCTTAACGTGCTAGTGACACCCCTGCTTTTCATTGGGGGGATGTTGCATCGTCTGCCAAGTAGGTGTGGGTTGTAGGATGTAGGGGTGTGGGTTGTGGGATGTATGAGTGTAGGTTGTGGGATGTATGGGTGTGGATTGTGGGATGTATGGGTGTAGGTTGTGGGATGTATGGGTGTAGGTTGTGGGATGTATGGGTGTGGGTTGTGAGATGTATGGGCGTAGGTTGTGGGATGTATGGGTGTGGGTTGTGGGATGTAGGGGTGTGGGTTGTGGGATGTATGGGTGTAGGTTGTGGGATGTATGGGTGTAGGTTGTGGGATGTGTGGGTGTGGGTTGTGGGATGCATGGGCGTGAGTTGTGGGATGTATGGGTGTGCAACGAGGACGTGTGGCCAAAGTCAAAAGATTACAGAGGTACATAATGGGTCCAGGGACTGGGCCCCAAAGTTTTGATAGCTGAACAAGTTACAAAGGTAATGAACTCCAGGTAGATCTGGTCACAATCACGACAAGTTACAAAGGTATTTACAAATTACAGAGGTACAAAATGGTTCCAGGGACTGGGCCCCCAAAGTTTTGATAACTGAGCCAGGTACAGAGAAGGGAAAAGTTGACTGAGCAGTTGGTATGGGTAGAGGTGTGTGACCAGTGTGAGGTACTGGATGTGTGTGAACAGAGTAGAAGATACAACAATAAACATATATGAATGGAGCCCTGAACCTCACTGCCAGATGGAGGATAAAGAACCAAGAGCTATAACCTTCACCCACCATGGAAAGTACAGTGGGTGAAGAAAACGTAGGTCTCTAGCATCCGCAGATTTTATCCGCGGGTGGTCCTGGAACCAATTCCACACAGATACTGAGGGATGACTATTATCTATATAAAAGACTTTACTGTAGATTGTAAGGTTTGTCACAAGGAGAAATCTATTTTTTCTTTAGGCATTTTTATGTACTTCTCTGAGGTCATTGGTCCTTATACCTGCACCTCAAGCAAGACCGTCTATACAGATTTCTGCTTCCTTTCCCGAGTACCAGAAGAGATTATTTATTCAGCATTTTAAACAGAATAGTTTGCCCGAAATGCAATGCATACATAGTGGGGTGGCCCGGTGGCCTGGTGGCTAAAGCTCCCGCTTCACACAGGGAGGGCCCGGGTTCGGTTCCCGGCGAGTGGAAACATTCGACACGTTTCCTTACACCTGTTGTCCTGTTCACCTAGCAGCAAATAGGTACCTGGGTGTTAGTGGACTGGTGTGGGTCGCATCCTGGGGGACAAGATTAAGGACCACAATGGAAATAAGTTAGACAGTCCTCGATGACGCACTGACTTTCTTGGGTTATCCTGGGTGGCTAACCCTCCGGGGTTAAAAATCCGAACGAAATCTCTTATCTCTTAACATGTATGTAAATTACTCACCAGTATAACCCAAAAGAAAAAAGTCAAAGTGACTTAAATCTACTGGGGTCCTTGAAGTATCGAAGGGAAATACAATGGCACCCATAATTTTTTTTATTAGTTAACTATGTACTATTATCATTAATACTGTAATATTATTTAGAATTTGAGTGAAGGTAAATCTTCCGCTGAGGACCATAAAGTGAACTTCCGAACAAATTTAAGTAAGAGAAAGAGAAATACGATAATCTGGAAAACTGACAAGTTGAAGAAATGAGATAGAACAAAGAATTAACCTAGTGAGACATAACAAGTCCGCTATAACAGACGAACGAAATCCCTCATAGGGTACTAAGGCGAGTTTGTTATAGTATACCCGAGGAACGAGTGCCGGTACAAATGCCGGCTGACCTCCTCCTGAGATGGTTTAGGAGTGCCACCAAGAGACAGAAACGTGTATTGTGCTGTTCTTGCTACCCCAATAACACCACCGACGACTACACCGGCACCACCATGAAGAGAATAGTCTACTATACCGTCATGGGCCCCTGCAAATGGGTCCAACTCTCTCTGCATCTGTTACGTGGCAGGTAAAACATTGTACCTAAATCCTTACTCCAGGACTAAACTCAAATTATTTTTTTAAGTTCTTCAACTGAATATCATGGAATGTCCAAAATTGTATCTAAAATGTCATCCAATGTCCGACACAACCTATAATGTCATCCAATGTCCGACACACAAACCTATAATGTCATCCAATGTCCGACACAGAACCTATAATGTCATCCAATGTCCGACACAGAACCTATAATGTCATCCAATGTCCGACACAGAACCTATAATGTCATCCAATGTCCGACACAGAACCTATAATGTCATCCAATGTCCGACACACAAACCTATAATGTCATCCAATGTCCGACACAGAACCTATAATGTCATCCAATGTCCGACACAGAACCTATAATGTCATCCAATGTCCGACACAGAACCTATAATGTCATCCAATGTCCGACACACAAACCTATAATGTCATCCAATGTCCGAAATAGTAACTGTAGCCTTACTAGACTCTTATTACCAGTTAGTTTAGTTAAATATGTTTATTATGCACCCCATACTCATCCTGTGGGCGGTAGTCAAAAGATTACAGTGGAACATAATGGGTCCAGGGACTGTATCTCAACATTAGAGGTACATAATGGGTCCAGGGACTGGACCCCAAAGTTATTATAGAGCAAGTTACAAAGGTAATGAACTTAAGGTAGATCTGGTCACAATCATGACAGGTTACAAAGGTAATGAACTTAAGGTAGATCTGGTCACAATCATGACAGGTTACAAAGGTAATGAACTTAAGGTAGATCTGGTCACAATCATGACAGGTTACAAAGGTAATGAACTTAAGGTAGATCTGGTCACAATCATGACAGGTTACAAAGGTAATGAACTTAAGGTAGATCTGGTCACAATCACGACAAGTTACAAAGGTTTATTACCAAGTATGTTTTCTTAGAGTCATGTACAAAGATATGCCCTTGTAGTCTAGAGTTCAAATTCAGATAAAAACATTGTGTAGTACACAATGTGTAGTTTACATATGGTACAATACTGTCAAGCACAAGCAAGCATCAGCATTATCTGGGCCAAAATGCTCCACATACCATGGGCTTTCCACATGCACTCCAGTATCTTACCTTTGAATAGTTTCACGAGTCTACTCGTAAGGCCCAGTCATGGGCCAGGCTCGTCTGGTGCTAACCTGGTCAATCATGCTATCTTATATTTCTGTAAAAACACAGTGTTAGACCTACATTTTTGGGGCCCTGAAACCTGAACTGTTATGGGGTCACCTGTGTGACCTGCAACAGCTACCTTACATATTAATAATCTTTTAATATTTTAATTATTTTTTTTATATTCATTTACAATATATTATTAACATTATTGTAGTTTAATAACCCCTTCTCGTACACTAGCCCAATTTTTTTAAGGAATGTGGACTGAAGTCGCTTCTGTGGCCCCTCCGGGATTAGGGCCCCTGAAGCTTACGCTTTATTAGCTTCACAGCAGATCTGCCTACGGCCAGATTAAGGCATGGGCTTCAGGGGCTGCAGCCTAGGGGTCTCACAGTACCCGTAGCCCAGGGATCTCACAGTACCTGTTGCCCAGGGGCCTCACAGTACCTGTTGCCCAGGGGCCTCACACTACCTGTAGCCCAGGGACCTCACAGTACCTGTAGCCCAGGGACCTGACAATACCTGTAACCCAGGGGCCTCACAGTACCTGTAGCCCAGGGACCTCACAGTACCTGTTGCCCAGGGGCCTCACAGTACCTGTAGACCAGAGACCTCACAGTACCTGTAGCCCAGGGACCTCACAGTACATGTAGCCCAGGGGCCTGACAATACCTGTAACCCAGGGACTTCACAGTATCTGTAGCCCAGGGACCTCACAGTAGCTATAGCCCAGGGGTCTCTCAGTACCTGTAGCCCAGGAGCCTCACAGTGCCTGTAGCTCAGGGGTCTCACAGTATTTGTAGCCCAGGGGCCCTGACAGTACCTGTAGCCCAGGGACCTCACAGTACCTGTTGCCCAGGGGCCTCACAGTACCTGTAGCCCAGGGGCCTAACAGCACCTGTACCCCAGGGACCTCACATTACCTGTTACCCAGGGGCCTCACAGTACCTGTAGCCCAGGGACATCACAGTACCTGTAGCCCAGGGCCTAACAGTACCTGTAACCCAGGGACCTCACAGTACCTGTAGTCCAGGGGCCTCACAGTACCTGTAGCCCAGGGGCCTCACAGTACCTGTAGCCCAGGGACCTCACAGTACCTGTAGCCCAGGGGGCTGACAGTACCTGTAACCCAGGGGCCTCACAGTACCTGTAGTCCAGGGGCCTAACAGTACCTGTAACCCAGGGACCTCACAGTACCTGTAGTCCAGGGGCCTCACAGTACCTGTAGCCCAGGGGCCTCACAGTACCTGTAGCCCAGGGACCTCACAGTGCCAGCTCCTGCTCCAAACATCTTGCTCCTGGGGGATTTCAACTTGAGGCACCTAAAATGGAGGGATATAGCAAATAATGTTGTTGCAGTGACAACACGATGAGGCAGCTCTGACGAGAACTCACACACACACACACACACACACACACACACACACACACACACACACACACACACACACACACACACACACACACACACACACACACACACACACACACACACACACACACACACACACACACACACACACACACACACACACACACACACACACACACAAACACTCTAAATCAAAACACCCATGCCACATCCAATGCCCCCACCCACTACATTACAAACTTCACCCCCACAGCAACAACCCATAGTTCCTTACCAGGTCTCCCACTTCCCCAACCCCAATATACTTCCCAGACCACAGTCTTAGAAAAGAAGTTGAAGGTGTGGTATACAAATGCAGATGGAATAACAAACAAGTATGAGGAGTGGCACGAAAGAATCAAAGAGACATCCCCAGACATAATAGCACTCACAGAAACAAAACTCACCAGAATAATAACAGATTCAATCTTTCCATCCGGATATCAAATCTTCAGGAAAGACAGAGGGAGGAGAGGGGGAGGAGGAGTTGCACTGCTCATTAAAAACCAGTGGGGTTTTGAGAAAATGGAAGGAATGGATGGCATGGGCGAAAGGGACTACTTAGTAGGAACAATCCAGTCTGAGGGACATAAGGTGATAATTGCAGTAATGTACAACCCACCACAGAACTGCAGGAGGCCAAGAGAAGAATACGATGAGAGCAACAGAGCAATGATCAACACACTAGCCGAGGTGGCCAGGAGAGCACACATGGGGGGAGCAAAGTTACTAGTTATGGGTGATTTCAATCACAAGGAGATTGACTGGGAAAACCTGGAGCCCCATGGGGGTCCCGAAACATGGAGAGCCAAGATGATGGATGTGGTACTGGAGAACCTCATGCATCAACATGTTAGAGACACTACCAGAGAGAGAGGAGAGGATGAACCAGCAAGGTTGGACCTTGTATTCACCATGAGTAGTTCGGACATCGAGGGTATCATGCATGAAAGGCCCCTGGGAGCTAGTGATCATGTGGTTCTGTGCTTCGACTACATAGTTGAGCTCCAAGTGGAGAGAGTAGCAGGAATAGGCTGGGAAAAACCAAACTACAAAAGGGGGAACTACTCAGGCATGAGGAACTTCCTTCAAGACATTCAGTGGGAGAGGGAACTGACAGGAAAACCAGTACAAGAAATGATGGACTATGTAGCAACAAAATGCAAGGAGGCAGAGGAGAGGTTTGTTCCCAAGGGAAACAGAAATAATGGGAAGAACAGAACGAGTCCTTGGTTCACCCAAAGGTGTAGGGAGGCAAAAACTAGGTGTACTAGAGAATGGAAAAGGTACAGAAGACAGAGAACTCAGGAAAATAAAGAAATCAGCCGAAGAGCCAGAAACAAATATGCACAGATAAGAAGGGAGGCTCAGAGACAATATGAAAATGACATAGCATCAAAAGTAAAGACTGACCCGAAGCTGTTGTACAGCCACATCAGGAGGAAAACAACAGTCAAGGACCAGGTAATCAGACTGAGGAAGGGTGATGGGGAATTCACAAGAAACGACCGAGAGGTATGTCAGGAGCTCAACACAAGATTTAAAGAGGTATTTACAGTGGAAACCAGTAGGACTCCAAGAAATCAGAACAGGGGGGCACACCAGCAAGTGCTGGATGAGGTACATATAACCAAGGAGGAGGTGAAGAAGCTGCTATGCGAACTTGACACCTCAAAGGCGGTGGGACCAGACAACATCTCTCCATGGGTCCTTAAAGAGGGAGCAGAGATATTGTGTGAGCCATTAACAAAGATCTTCAACACATCGTTTGAAACTGGGCAACTCCCTGAGGTATGGAAAATGGCAAATGTAGTCCCAATTTTTAAAAAGGGAGACAGACATGAGGCACTAAACTACAGACCTGTATCTCTAACGTGTATAGTATGCAAGGTCATGGAGAAGATCATCAGGAGGAGAGTGGTGGGGCACCTGGAAAGAAACAAGTGTATAATTGACAACCAGCACGGTTTCAGGGAAGGAAAATCCTGTGTCACAAACCTACTAGAGTTTTATGACAAGGTGACAGAAGTAAGACAAGAGAGAGAGGGGTGGATCGACTGCGTATTTTTGGACTGCAAGAAGGCTTTCGACATAGTTCCTCACAAGAGGTTACTGCAAAAGCTAGAGGACCAGGCACACATAACAGGAAAGGCACTGCAATGGATCAGAGAATATCTGACAGGGAGGAAACAACGAGTCATGGTACGCGACGAGGTGTCAGAGTGGGCGCCTGTGACAAGCGGGGTTCCACAGGGGTCAGTCCTAGGACCTGTGCTGTTCTTGGTATACGTGAACGACATAACGGAAGGGATAGACTCAGAAGTGTCCTTGTTTGCAGACGATGTGAAGTTAATGAGAAGAATCGAATCGGACGAGGATCAGGCAGGACTACAAAGAGATCTGGACAGGCTACAAGCCTGGTCCAGCAACTGGCTCCTTGAATTTAACCCTGCCAAATGCAAAGTCATGAAGATTGGGGAAGGGCAAAGAAGACCGCAGACACAATATAGTTTAGATGGCCAAAGACTGCAAACCTCACTAAAGGAAAAAGATCTGGGGGTGAGTATAACACCGAGTATATCTCCTGAGGCGCACATCAATCAGATAACTGCTGCAGCATACGGGCGCCTGGCAAACCTACGGATAGCGTTCCGATACCTCAGTAAGGATTCGTTTAAGACTCTGTACACCATCTACGTCAGGCCCATACTGGAGTATGCAGCACCAGTTTGGAATCCACACCTAGTCAAGCACGTCAAGAAATTAGAGAAAGTGCAAAGGTTTGCAACAAGACTAGTCCCAGAGCTACGGGGATTGTCCTATGAAGAAAGGTTGAGGGAAATCGGCCTGACGACACTGGAGGCCAGGAGGGTCAGGGGAGACATGATAACGACATATAAAATACTGCGCGGAATAGACGAGGTGGACAAAGATGGGATGTTCCAGAGATGGGACACAGACACAAGAGGTCACAATTGGAAGTTGAAGACTCAGATGAATCAAAGGGATGTTAGGAAGTATTTCTTCAGTCATAGAGTAGTCAGGCCATGGAATAGCCTAGAAAGTGATGTGGTGGAGGCAGGAACCATACATAGTTTTAAGGCGAGGTATGATAGAGCTCATGGGGCAGGGAGAGAGAGGACCTAGTAGCAATCAGCGAAGAGGCGGGGCCAGGAGCTGTGACTCGACCCCTGCAACCACAAATAGGTGAGTACAAATAGGTGAGTACACACACACATCAACCAAATAACCGCTGCAGCATACGGGCGCCTGGCAAACCTGAGAATAGCGTTCCGATACCTTAATAAGGAATCGTTCAAGACACTGTACACTGTGTATGTTAGGCCCATACTGGAGTATGCAGCACCAGTCTGGAACCCACACCTGGTCAAGCACGTCAAGAAGTTAGAGAAAGTACAAAGGTTTGCAACAAGGCTAGTCCCAGAGCTCAAGGGAATGTCGTACGAGGAAAGGTTAAGGGAAATCGGACTGACGACACTGGAGGACAGAAGGGTCAGGGGAGACATGATAACGACATACAAGATACTGCGGGGAATAGACAAGGTGGACAGAGATAGGATGTTCCAGAGAGGGGACACAGGGACAAGGGGTCACAACTGGAAGCTGAAGACTCAGACGAGTCACAGGGACGTTAGGAAGTATTTCTTCAGTCATAGAGTTGTCAGCAAGTGGAATAGCCTAGCAAGTGAAGTAGTGGAGGCAGGAACCATACATAGTTTTAAGAAGAGGTATGACAAAGCTCAGGAAGCAGAGAGAGGGAGGATCCATACAGCTACAATCACTAGTGACTGTGGAATTACTAATTCTTGGCTCATTACAAAGTCACTAATGATTGTAGCTGTATCTTTTGTAGATACTCGTTCAGACTGTCCTCAGTCAAGGCATGTGTTAGCCATTGCAGAGGAATTCGATCCTCCCAGAGATGATAACCATTCTGCATATGTCAATCTTACCCTAGCAGAGTTGGGGTTGAATGTAAACAGCCTGTATAGATGAATAGTTGCAGTATCAACTTATCAATTCAAGAATTTTTTTTTTTGTGTTCATGTTCTCTCCGCATTCTGAGAGTTAACAGTCTAGATTTGAGTGCACCGAATCTGTCTTTCTGTTAAACACTCTTTCTTTGTATATATTCCTTCCTCAGAATCTGTAGATCACATGAATACAGATCGATCGATCAAATTTTTTTTATCACTTCAACTGTGTAATCCCAACGTTGAGTTTCATTCGATGAGTTGTGCTATATTATACCTTGTATTGCATTACAGTTTCAGTTATGTAAGCTTCCATTCCAATGTTCTACTTATGTATGTTATAATGTTTAATTGTTGTGTACTTTGACATTGTATAGAATCAGCCCAAGCCGTACACCTGCCATCTCTAGTTTGTATTAGTTGTATGTCGGGACGACATACATTAGCATCGCCGAGCTCTCAGTAGTAGTAACCAGTTACCAGTAACCAGTGTACCAGTAGTTGACTCACTACCAACCGTCTCTGCCTGAGTCACTGTCTATTCATATTGTGCTGACCACAGCAGTATTCAAAGACCCCCTCACATATGGGTACTGTGGACGGCCAGTCAGTGATACGAGAGTGAGCAAGGAGATAGGCAGGCTGTTGGGTGCTCCCCACATTATCTGTAATTATACGTACTACCAGCCTACGTGAGTATTACTTTACCCTATCCACGTATCGAACTCCCACATGATAGAGAGGATCCAGTAGCGATCAGTGAAGAGGCGGGGCCAGGAGCTGAGTCTCGACCCCTGCAACCACAATTAGGTGAGTACACACATACACACACGAGCTTTTAAATCTCTGCACAAAATTCAACTTAAACCAGCAAATAATAGAGCCTACTAGACTGGAGAATACACTAGACCTCATCTTCACTAACAATGATGATCTGATAAGAAATGTCACCATATCAAAAACAATATACTCAGATCACAACATAATTGAGGTTCAGACATGTATGCGTGGAGCCCCAGACCGACATAATGAGACTAGTCACGAGGGAGCATTCACCAAATTCAACTTCAATAACAAAAACATAAAGTGGGACCAAGTAAACCAAGTCCTAACCGATATAAGCTGGGAAGATATACTAAGCAACACAGACCCCAACTTATGCCTAGAACAGATTAACTCGGTGGCACTCGATGTATGCACAAGGCTTATTCCTTTAACAAAAAGGAGGAGTAGATGTAAAATGGAAAGAGACAGGCGCTCCCTTTACAGGCGACGGAAAAGAATAACAGCTAAAAGAATAACGGCTAAAAGAGGCCAATATATCTGAAATGCGTAGGGAGACACTGGTCAGAGAAATAGCAAGCATCGAACTTAAGCTAAAGGAATCTTATAGGAGTCAGTAATCGCGGGAAGAACTAAAAGCCATAAATGAAATCGAAAGAAACCCAAAGTATTTCTTCTCCTACACCAAATCAAAGTCGAGAACAACATCCAGTATTGGGTCCCTATTTAAACAAGATGGGTCCTACACAGACGACAGCAAGGAAATGAGTGAGCTACTCAAGTCCCAATATGACTCAGTTTTTAGCAAGCCGCTAACCAGACTGAGAGTAGAAGATCAAAATGAATTTTTTATGAGAGAGCCACAAAATTTGGTTAACGTAAGCCTATCTGATGTTATCCTGACACCAGGCGATAAATGACATGCCCATGCACACTGCCCCAGGGCCAGACTCATGGAACTCCGTGTTCATCAAGAACTGCAAGAAGCCCCTATCACGAGCTTTTACCATCCTATGGAGAGGGAGCATGGACACGGGGGTCATCCCACAGTTTCTAAAAACAACAGACATAGCCCCACTCCACAAAGGTGGCAGTAAAGCAATAGCAAAGAACTAAAGACCGATAGCACTAACATCCCATATCATAAAAATCTTTGAAAGGGTCCTAAGAAGCAAGATCGCCACCCATCTAGATACCCATCAGTTACACAACCCAGGGCAACATAGGTTTAGAACAGGTCGCTCCTGTCTGTCTCAGCTACTGGATCACTACGACAAGGTCCTAGATGCACTAGTAGACAAAAAGAATGCAGATGTAATATATACAGACTTTGCAAAAGTCTTCGACAAGTGTGACCATGGTGTAATAGCGCACAAAATGTGTGCCAAAGGAATAACAGGAAAAGTTGGTAGACGAATCTATAATTTCCTCACAAACAGAACACAAAGAGTAGTAGTCAACAGAGTAAAGTCTGAGGCAGCTACGGTGAAAAGCTCTGTTCCACAAGGCACAGTACTCGCGCCCATCTTGTTTCTCATCCTCATGTCTGACATAGACAAGGATGTCAGCCACAGCACCGTGTCTTCCTTTGGAGATGACACCCGAATCTGCATGACAGTGTCTTCCATTGCAGACACTGCAAGGCTCCAGGCGGACATCAACCAAATCTTTCAATGGGCTGCAGAAAACAATATGAAGTTCAACAATGAGAAATTTCAATTACTCCGATATACCTGGAGTTTACCTGGAGAGAGTTCCGGGGGTCAACGCCCCCGCGGCCCGGTCTGTGACCAGGCCTCCTGGTGGATCAGAGCCTGATCAACCAGGCTGTTGCTGCTGGCTGCAAGGAAACAAACGTACGAGCCACAGCCCGGTTGGTCAGGAACGACTTTAGGTGCTTGTCCAGTGCCAGCTTGAAGACTGCCAGGGGTCTGTTGGTAATCCCCCTTATGTGTGCTGGGAGGCAGTTGAACAGTCTCGGGCCCCTGACACTTATTGTATGGTCTCTTAACTTGCTAGTGACACCCCTGCTTTTCATTGGGGGGATGGTGCATCGTCTGCCAAGTCTTTTGCTTTCGTAGTGAGTGATTTTCGTGTGCAAGTTCGGTACTAGTCCCTCTAGGATTTTCCAGGTGTATATAATCATGTATCTCTCCCTCCTGCATTCCAGGGAATACAGGTTTAGGAACCTCAAGCGCTCCCAGTAATTGAGGTGTTTTATCTCCGTTATGCGCGCCGTGAAAGTTCTCTGTACATTTTCTAGGTCAGCAATTTCACCTGCCTTGAAAGGCGCTGTTAGTGTGCAGCAATATTCCAGCCTAGATAGAACAAGTGACCTGAAGAGTGTCATCATGGGCTTGGCCTCCCTAGTTTTGAAGGTTCTCATTATCCATCCTGTCATTTTTCTAGCAGATGCGATTGATACAATGTTATGGTCCTTGAAGGTGAGATCCTCCGACATGATCACTCCCAGGTCTTTGACGTTGGTGTTTCGCTCTATTTTGTGGCCAGAATTTGTTTTGTACTCTGATGAAGATTTAATTTCCTCATGTTTACCATATCTGAGTAATTGAAATTTCTCATCGTTGAACTTCATATTGTTTTCTGCAGCCCACTGAAAGATTTGGTTGATGTCCGCCTGGAGCCTTGCAGTGTCTGCAATGGAAGACACTGTCATGCAGATTCGATATGGTAAACATGAGGAAATTAAAACTTCATCAGAGTACAAAACAAATTCCCTCCACAAAATTGAGTGAAAAACCAACGTCAAAGACCTGGGAGTGATCATGTCGGAGGATCTCACCTTCAAGGACCATAACATTGTATCGATCGCATCTGCTAGAAAAATTACAGGATGGATAATAAGAACCTTCAAAACTAGGGAGGCCAAGCCCATGATGACACTCTTCAGGTCACTTGTTCTATCTAGGCTGGAATATTGCTGCACACTAACAGCACCTTTCAAGGCAGGTGAAATTGCTGACCTAGAAAATGTACAGAGAACCTTCACGGCGCGCATAACGGAGATAAAACACCTCAATTACTGGGAGCGCTTGAAGTTCCTGAACCTGTACTCCCTGGAACGCAAGCGGGAGAGATACATGATTATATACACCTGGAAAATCCTAGAGGGACTGGTACCGAACTTGCACATGAAAATCACTCACAATGAAAGCAAAAGACTCAGCAGACGATGCAACACCCCCCAATGAAAAGCAGGGGTGTCACTAGCACGTTAAGAGACAATACAATAAGTGTCAGGGGCCCGAGACTGTTCACCTGCCTCCCAGCATACATAAGGGGGATTAACAATAGACCCCTGGGTGTCTTCAAGCAGGCACTGGACAAGCACCTAAAGTCAGTACCTGACCAGCCGTGCTGTGGCTCGTACGTTGGATTGCGTGCAGCCAGCAGTAACAGCCTGGTTGATCAGGCTCTGATCCACCAGGAGGCCTGGTCACAGACCGGGCCACGGGGGCGTTGACCCCCAGAACTCTCTCCAGGTTAACTCCAAGTACCTGTAGCCCAGGGACCTCACTGCTTGTAGCCCAGGGACCTCACAGTACCTGTAGCCCAGGGACCTCACTGCTTGTAGCCCAGGGACCTCACAGTACCTGTAGCCCAGGAGCCTAATTTCCTGTAGCCCAGGGGCCTGACAGTATCTGTAGCCCAGGGGCCTCACAGTACCTGTAGCTCAGGGGCCTCACAGTGCCTGTAGCTCAGGGGCCTGACAGTACCTGTAGCCCAGGGGCCTGACAGTACCTCTAGCAAAGAGGCCTGACAGTACCTGTAGCCCAGGGACCTCACAGTGCCTGTAACCCAGGGGCCTGACAGTACCTGTAGCCCAGGAGCCTCAGAGTACCTATAGCCCAGGGACCTCACAGTACCTGTACTCCAGGGACCTCACAGTACCTGTAACCCAGGGCCCTTGCAGTACCTGTAGCCCAGGGGGCTGACAGTACCTCTAGCCCAGGGACCTCACAGTACCTGTAGCCCAGGGACCTCACAGTACCTGTAGCCCAGGGACCTCACAGTACCTGTAGCCCAGGGACCTCACAGTACCTGTAGCCCAGGGACCTCACAGTACCTGTAGCCCAGGGGCCTGACAGTACCTGTAGTGCAGGGACATCACAGCACCTGTAGCCCAGGGACCTCAGAGTACTTGTAGCCCAGGGACCTCACAGTACCTGTAGCCCAGGGGCCTCACAGTACCTGTAGCCCAGGGACCTCACAGTACCTGTAGCCCAGGGACCTCACAGTACCTGTAGCCCAGGGGCCTCACAGTACCTGTAGCCCAGGGGCCTCACAGTACCTGTAGCCCAGGGGCCTCACAGTACCTGTAGCCCAGGGGCCTCACAGTACCTGTAGCCCAGGGGCCTCACAGTACCTGTAGCCCAGGGGCCTCACAGTACCTGTAGCCCAGGGGCCTCACAGTACCTGTAGCAACATTATAAACTATACCACGGATGGGGATAGAACCCGCGATCAGAGAGTCTCAAAACTCCAGACCGTCGCGTTAGCCACTGGACCAGCTAGCCACAATAAGATTCATCCAACTAAGTATATTTCTACACCATAGGAAGGTTAGCATAGGCACCACTGTACCTATGCTAACCTGTGTTTGCAATCGTGTCATTACGATTTCCTGAGTCATGTTGACGACTTTGAGGGGACTTGAACTAGAGTTTGTCATGGCCATGCTAGCTGGAGATTAGTCTGTAAAACCATGCATTTGTGGTCACAGTGGTGGCCTATGCTAGCCTTCCTATGGTGTAGAAATATACCTAGTTGCATGAGTCTTATTGAAGCAGCTGGTCCAGTGGCTAACGTGTCGGTCTGGAGTTCTTTGACTCTCTGATCACGGGTTCTAACCCCACCCATGGTATCTTTTTTTTTTTGCAATTGTGTCATTACGATTTCTTGAGTCATAAACATTGTATAATGGATAACTAAAGTATTAATGCTAAATTATAACTCACGTGGAGACGAAAACTCAGTAAATTAATTTATCTGTATTTTTTATCCTTTTCCGAGATCCTCTTCAGCAGATGAAGAGGATCCCATAGCTCAGTTGCTTGCACACTCGGCTCACACACACTGAGGTCTGGGACTCGATTCCCAGTATGGGTGGCAACATTAGGATGTGTTTCCTTAAGACACCTGTTCACGTAGCAGTAAGTAGGCACCTGGGTGTTAGTGGACTGGTGTGGTGTCTGGGTTCGATTCCCAGTGAGGGTCGAAACATTGGGTGTATTTCCTTACTCTGATTGTCTATGTTCACCCATCAGTATAAACTGGGTACCTGGGTGTTAGTCGACTGGTGCGGGCTGCATCCGTTGACAAAACTGACCTAATTTGTGGGAAATGCTCTGCATAACAAGCGACTTTCTATATAGTACAGTAGTATGTCATTGATGTCAACTGTGGTCTGTATACCTTGTACATGTACTTGTAGAAATAATATTATTATTATTATGAAAAAATACAGGTCAATTAATCTTCTGAATTTCTCCATATGGGTTATTACTGAACACATTATACAATGGACCCTCGCACAACGCTATTAATCCGTTCCTGAGAGCTCAATGTTAGGCGAAATTATCGTTAGGCGAATGAATTTTCCCCATAAGAAATAATGGAAATAAAATTAATCCGTGCAAGACAACCCAAAGCATGAAAAAAAAAAATTTTACCACATGAAATATTAATTTTAATACACACAAACTGAAGAAGACATGCACAGTTACATGACACTTACCCTTATTGAAGATCTGGTGATGATTGATGGGGTGAGAGGAGGGGAGAGTGTTGATGGTGTTAGTGTTTAGAAGGGAAATCCCCCTCCATTAGGACTTGAGGTGTCAAGTCCTTTTCCGGGGTTGCTTCCCTTCTTTTAATGCCACTAGGACCAGCTTCAGAGTCACTGGACTTCTGTCGCACAACATATCTGCCCATAGAGGTCTGTACCTCTCGTTCCTTTATGACATTCCTAAAGTGTTTCACAACATTGTCAGTGTAATAGTCACCAGCACGGCTTACAATAGCTGTCTGAGGGTGATTTTCATCCATAAAGGTTTGCACTTAAGCCACATTGCACATATTTCCTTAATCTTTGAAGTAGGCAACTTCTTCAATTTCTCTCTCCCCTCCTCCGAAGCAATTTCCTCAGGTGTGGCCTCTTGCTGTTGAAGTTGATCTAGCAGCTCATCAGTGGTTAGTTCTTCATTGTCCTCCTCTGCCAACTCTTCCACATCATCCCCACTAACCTCCAACCCCAAAGACTTCCCCAATGCCACAATTGATTCCTCAACTGGCATACGCCTCTCAGGGTCAGCCTCAAATCCTTCAAAATCCCTTTTGTCTACACATTCTGGCCACAGTTTCTTCCAAGCAGAGTTCAAGGTCCTCTTAGTCACTCCCTCCCAAGCCGTACCTATAAGGTTTATACAATTGAGGATATTAAAGTGATCTCTCCAAAACTCTCTTAGAGTCAATTGAGTTTCTGAGGTCACTACAAAGCACCTTTCAAACAGAGCTTTTGTGTACAGCTTTTTGAAGTTTGAAATGACCTGCTGGTCCATGGGGTGCAGGAGAGGAGTGGTATTAGGAGGCAAAAACTTGACCTTAATGAAGCTAATGTCCCCACAAAGTCGCTCTGTCAAGTCTGTAGGATGACCAGGGGCATTGTCTAACACCAGGAGGCACTTAAGGTCTAATTTATTTTCAATTAGGTAATTTTTCACAGTGGGGGCAAATGCTTGGTGTAACCAGTCATAGAAAAAGTCCCTAGTGACCCATGCCTTATTGTTTGCCCTCCACAGCACACACAAATTAGCCTTGAGGATATTCTTTTGCCTGAACGCTCTGGGAATTTCAGAGTGATACACTAAAAGGCTTCACTTTGCAATCACCACTAGCATTGGCACACATTAACAGAGTAAACCTGTCTTTCATAGGCTTGTCCTGGGAGTGCCTTTTCCTCCTCAGTAATGTAGGTCCTGCTTGGCATTTTCTTCCAAAACAGGCCTGTTTCCTCACAATTAAACACTTGTTCAGATTTCAGTCCTTCACTGTCTATGTACTCCTTGAATTCCTGCACATATTTTTCAGCTGCTTTGTGGTCCAAACTGGCAGCCTCACCATGCCTTATCACACTATGTATGCCACTACGCTTCTTAAATCTCTCAAACCAACCTTCGAGTGTGTGTGTGTGTATGAGTTTGTGTATGTGTGTGTGTGTGTGTGTGTGTTTTTATGTGTGTGTGTGGGTGTGTGTGTGTGTGTGTGTGTGTGTGTGTGTGTGTGTGTACTCACCTAGTTGTACTCGCCTAGTTGAGGTTGCGGGGGTCGAGTCCGAGCTCCTGGCCCCGCCTCTTCACTGATCGCTACTAGGTCACTCTCCCTGAGCCATGAGCTTTATCATACCTCTGCTTAAAGCTATGTATGGATCCTGCCTCCACTACATCGCTTCCCAAACTATTCCACTTACTGACTACTCTGTGGCTGAAGAAATACTTCCTAACATCCCTGTGATTCATCTGTGTCTTCAGCTTCCAACTGTGTCCCCTTGTTACTGTGTCCAATCTCTGGAACATCCTGTCTTTGTCCACCTTGTCAATTCCTCTCAGTATTTTGTATGTCGTTATCATGTCCCCCCTATCTCTCCTGTCCTCCAGTGTCGTCAGGTTGATTTCCCTTAACCTCTCCTCGTAGGACATACCTCTTAGCTCTGGGACTAGTCTTGTTGCAAACCTTTGCACTTTCTCTAGTTTCTTCACATGCTTGGCTAGGTGTGGGTTCCAAACTGGTGCCGCATACTCCAATATGGGCCTAACATACACGGTGTACAGGGTCCTGAATGATTCCTTATTAAGATGTCGGAATGCTGTTCTGAGGTTTGCTAGGCACCCATATGCTGCAGCAGTTATTTGGTTGATGTGCGCTTCAGGAGATGTGCCTGGTGTTATACTCACCCCAAGATCTTTTTCCTTGAGTGAGGTTTGTAGTCTCTGCCCCCCTAGACTGTACTCCGTCTGCGGCCTTCTTTGCCCTTCCCCAATCTTCATGACTTTGCACTTGGTGGGATTGAACTCCAGGAGCCAATTGCTGGACCAGGTCTGCAGCCTGTCCAGATCCCTTTGTAGTTCTGCCTGGTCTTCGATCGAGTGAATTCTTCTCATCAACTTCACGTCATCTGCAAACAGGGACACCTCAGAGTCTATTCCTTCCGTCATGTCGTTCACAAATACCAGAAACAGCACTGGTCCTAGGACTGACCCCTGCGGGACACCGCTGGTCACAGGTGCCCACTCTGACACCTCGCCACGTACCATGACTCGCTGCTGTCTTCCTGACAAGTATTCCCTGATCCATTGTAGTGCCTTCCCTGTTATCCCTGCTTGGTCCTCCAGTTTTTGCACCAATCTCTTGTGTGGAACTGTGTCAAACGCCTTCTTGCAGTCCAAGAAAATGCAATCCACCCACCCCTCTCTCTCTTGTCTTACTGCTGTCACCATGTCATAGAACTCCAGTAGGTTTGTGACACAGGATTTCCCGTCCCTGAAACCATGTTGGCTGCTGTTGATGAGATCATTCCTTTCTAGGTGTTCCACCACTCTTCTCCTGATAATCTTCTCCATGATTTTGCATACTATACATGTCAGTGACACTGGTCTGTAGTTTAATGCTTCATGTCTGTCTCCTTTTTTAAAGATTGGGACTACATTTGCTGTCTTCCATGCCTCAGGCAATCTCCCTGTTTCGATAGATGTATTGAATATTGTTGTTAGGGGTACACATAGCGCCTCTGCTCTGTGTGTGTGTGTGTGTGTGTGACTCAACAATCAATATTTGCACCAATAACTCACTACAGTTGTAACCGGGTGTGGAAGTGTGAATTGCTCATTACTCTAAAATTTGTTCATGATTGTAGCCATGTATAAATGCAAGTAACCATTCTTACAGTATTCATTACCTTTGTAACTTGTAAGTTCATTACCTTGTACCTAGTTCAGCCATCAAAACTTTGGGGCCCAGTCCCTGGACCCATTGTGTACCTCTATAATCTGTTAATACCTTTGTAACTTGTCATGATTGTGACTAGACCTACCTGGAGTTCATTACCTTTGTAAATTGTGAGTTCATTACCTTTGTAAATTGTGAATTCATTACCTCTGTAACTTGCTCAGCCATCAAAACTTTGAGGCCCAGTCCCTGGACCCATTATGTACCTCTGTAATCTTTTGACTACTGCCCACAGGATGGGTGTGGGGTGCATAATAAACATATTAATCAATCAACCTTTGCTGGCCTTAAATTCACTCACATCATCACTAGTTGCAGGCATTTTTCTAATTAAATCCTGATGCAACTTCCTAGCCTTTTCACTTACGATCGCTTGAGAGATGCTATCTCCTGTTATGTTTTTCGTTTATCCACACCAATAACAGTCTCTCAACATCTATCACTTGCGATCTCTGTTTCAAAAACAAAGTTGCACATTTGGCAAGAACAGCTTCCTTGATTGCCGTTTTCTTGGACACAATAGTAGCGATGGTTGATTGGGGTTTACTATACATGTACAACCTGGCCAGCTCGGAGACACGTACTCCACTTTCATACTTAGCAATGATCTCTTTCTTCATCTCCATAGTAATTCTCACCCTTATTCCTGTAGGGTTGGCACTAGAAGCTTTCTTAGGGCCCATGGTCACTTATTTTGCAGGTGAAATCACTAAAATTGCTGTAATAATACGAAATGTTCCGATTGTATGCTTGGATGTTACCGCGGAGGCTGGCTTGTAAACAATGCCACCGGCGGAACATGTGAGGCTGGCTCGGGCCGCATATAGACGCGTCTCGGATGAATCGCGTTGAGCAAGTTTTTTAGCGCTATGCGAGGCAAAATTTTAGCGATAAAATGTAACGCTAGGCGGATTTAACGTTATGTGATGCCAACGTTAGGCGGGGGCCCACTGTATCATGTTTAACAATACCTCTCTTTAGTAATATCAGTACCATCCGACTTACAACCGAATTTGGTTCTGGCCAACTGGTCGTAAGTCAAAATGGACACAAGTTGAAACTTAGAAAATTACCGACATACTGGGTAGGGCATTATGTCAAACGTTTGCTATATAAAGTATGTACTATATAGTATCGTATGTTACTTTTTACTATATGCCAATAATCTTCTAACCAAACACTGAACACTTTTTTCATCTCAGCAACTGGGCCTTCATGTTCTTTGTGATAATTGTCGCTTGCATATTTCAAATCCTACCTTACTAATAGGTATCAGTATATCACCATTAAAGACACAGCATCATCAACACAGTCACTTGATACTGGAGTTCCACAGGGAGGTGTCCTTGGACCCCTGCTCTTCCTCATTTACATCAATGATCTTCCAAACGTATCCCAACACCTGAAACCCATTCTCTTTGCTGATGACATGACTTACGTCATCTCTCACCCTAATCTTGCCACCCTCAACACCATTGTTAATGAGAAGCTGCTCAAAATATCAACTTGAATGACAGCCAATAAACTTACACTTAACACAGACAAAACCTACTATATTATGTTTGGTAGCAGAGCAGGAGATGCACAACTAAACATTAAGATTGACAGCACTCTAATTGCCAGACATAATGAGGGCAAATTCCTATGCCTATACCTCAACAACCTGAATTTCAGCACCCATATCCAACACATATCAAAAGAAGTATCCAAAACAGTTGGGATCCTCTCCAAGATACAATACTTCGTGCTGCAAAATGCCCTTCTCACACTATACCATTCACTCATTTATCCATACCTCACCTATGCTGTTTGTGCTTGGGGTTCAACTGCAGCAACACACCTAAAGCCAATAATAACTCAACAAAAAGCCACAGTAAGAATAATCACTAAATCCCATCCCTGGCAACACCCCCCCCCCCCCTACTCTTCATAGATCTAAACTTGCTCCCTGTTCAGAACATCCACACTTACTACTGTGCAATCTACATATACAGGACCTTAAATTCCAATATTAACCTTGACCTAAAATGCTTTCTTGATAGTTGTGACAGGACCCACAGGCATAACACCAGACACAAACATATCTACGACATTCCCCGTGTCCGACTAAACCTTTACAAAAATTCAATACACGTATATGTCAAAGGCCCTAAAATCTGGAACACCCTACCTGAGAACTCTAGAACTGCAGACACATTCATCACCTTCAAAACTACTGTTAGAAAACATCTTATCTCCCTGATACACCCCGTCAACTAACTACAGGAATACCACCTGGTGGTTCACACTTACACTCACTCACCCATTTGACTATAAGCACAGAAATACATATCTTAATCTTAAAATAATGATTCCTAACTAGTCACAAGTTTGCCTGTGATACTCCAATATAGAAACTATGTATTGTGCCGAAACAAAAGCATTCACATTGCTAAACTCACAAACTAGTATTTAGTCACTTAGTATTTAGTCACTTAGTATTTAGCCAACTAACTCCACAATTTGTAATAATTTAGGGTTAAGAATTAATCTAAGTTTGCCCAAAATGCCTAGCCATGCTAGGTGTTCTAGTAGCCCCCTCTGTAATTATTATTTTACTACATGTAAACCACACAATATCCAAAATCTGTAAACCCCGCATTGTAACCCTTATAGAGAATAAACTTTTATTTTATTTTATTTTATTTGACTTCATAGGGGCCAAAGATTTCACTGCTTCTCTGATGTGGTCTTTATCTTTAAGTATTGTCGACACAGTGGAATGAGAGAGCTGAAAATCGTGAGAAATGCTGTTAGACATTTTTTCCATCCTCGTACTGTTTAATTTCATCTTCTGGTCGAGAGTAAGAGCCTCTCTTGCCTTCTTGCCACAAACTCCAGTGCAAGATTCAGACTTCCTCTTAGGGGCCATGGTGAAATTTACTGTCCAGGTACATATATACAGTATAGTACAGTTAATACAGCATTATTCTGCTGATAGGGCAGGGTAACTCAAAGTGATGCTGCCTGAGTGATGTGAGACCTCTCCCGAGATGGCACATTGCCACGAGCAGTGGTCAATGTCATACAGCGGTATGTATCGGCCCACCCAGCCCTGCTACCAGATGTACGGTCATAAGTATGTGTGGTCGTATGTCGAGCAGGTCATAAGTCGGATGGTACTGATATATAATTGAAATTTACCACTCAATAACCTATATCTAGTCTTAAACAGTAAGCATCAGGTCTGGTCTGTCTGAAATGCTCTGCATGTCAGTGGCTTTCTTTGTGTTTAACAATATTTTATTGATAAATTAGACACATGTGCAAGTAAATCACACATTGTATACTATGCAAAGAAATAAAGTTACCTATTTTGCTTTGTTTGTTGGAGTAAATTTGTATTTATAATTTGAGTACAGTCAGGTACAGTAAACTTTCAATATAATGGACTTATGAAACAACAGACAATATCCACTGGATAAAATTTATTACACAATTTTATTCTTAAAAACACAACTGGAAGCAAACCAAGGAATGGGTGGGATTTGAACCCATGGCAAGATAGTACTGAAGTTCCCAGTTAGTGTATAAGGATAGAAGTTTAGGACTCACCATGACTTCAAACCCCTACCAGTTCCATGGTTTATATTTTTTTTTTTTTTTTTAATTCATTTAATTTCAGTTTTTTATGGTTGCATGCTGTATAGTCCTTGTGGCTTAGCGCTTCTTTTTGATTATAATAATAATAATTTATGGTTGCATAACTAAATTCTGTGTAGTATACTAGGTCTACAGTAGAGTACTTAATTGATTTGTTCTTATATTATTTAAACATACCTGGAGGGGGTTTCGGGGTTCAATGCCCCCGTGGCCCGGTCCATGACCAGACTTGGTGGTGGATCAGGACCTGGTTACATGTAAACCAACACAAGAACCACAGCCTGTAAGTAAGTAAACAAGTAAGTAAGTAAGTAAGTTTATTCAGGTATACACAAATACAGTTACATAGATTATCATACATAGCAGCATATGTGTAGAGAACCATCCAGGATAACCCTTAAAAGTCAGACAAAGTGACTTATTTCCATTGGGGTCCTGGCTGGTCAGGTACTGACTTTGTGTCTGTCCAGCTCTTGAAGACAGCCAGGAGTCTTGAAGACAGCCAGGAGTCTTGAAGACAGCCAGGAGTCTTGAAGACAGCCAGGAGTCTTGAAGACAGCCAGGAGTCTTGAAGACAGCCAGGAGTCTTGAAGACAGCCAGGAGTCTTGAAGACAGCCAGGAGTCTTGAAGACAGCCAGGAGTCTTGAAGACAGCCAGGAGTCTTGAAGACAGCCAGGAGTCTTGAAGACAGCCAGGAGTCTTGAAGACAGCCAGGAGTCTTGAAGACAGCCAGGAGTCTTGAAGACAGCCAGGAGTCTTGAAGACAGCCAGGGGTCTTGAAGACAGCCAGGGGTCTTGAAGACAGCCAGGGGTCTTGAAGATAGCCAGGAGTCTATTGGTAATTGCCCTTATGTATGCCAAGAGGGAGTATAAAATTAAAATTATTATTATAATTATTATTATTATTATTATTATTAATGTTGTTGTAAAATGCAAGCACTAAACCCAGCTAAGAGTAAACTTTCCTTGACAGATCATACAACTTGTATGAGAACGAAGACGGGAGCGATATCATCCTGATGGTGGGAGACGAAATTTACCGGGAGAGGATCCCAGCCCACTCATGGGTCCTTGCTGCTGGGAATGAAGTCTTCAGGGCCATGTTCCAGGGACCCCTGGCTGACAAGCACAAAAAGACTTACAACATCTCAAATGACCCCAAAGGCTTCCAAAATCTTTTGAGGTAAATTTGAACCTTCGAAATTCTGTCCTTCTAATGAGAGAGTGAATTTTTAACAATAAAAAGGCACAATACCATGACTGGAACAATTAAAAAATATCCTGCACTCAGACCATTTACAAGTTACATTTGACTTGTAAATGGTCCAAGGCAGACCATTTGTGAATTTCTTACATTTATTCTAAAGATATGCCTTTTATTTTTGTGACAGTAAGTTACGTTACATTAAATTGTCATCTTTTAGCAAAAAATTATCATTTGCACAATAGCCTTTTCAGGAAATTAATTTTTTTTTTTATTTTGACTAAAATTACTAGATTTTTGGTTTTAATAAATTTTGAGAAAAGGTGCATAACCTCAGATTTTAATAACAAAGACCCAGCAAACAAATAAATATTTCTATAGAGTGGAGTAGTATATTATACAATTAAGGTGACTGACAAACAGCAGGTCCCCCCGTATCTGCAGGGGATATGTTCCAAGACCTATCGTGGATATACCTGAAACCATGGAGAGTAACTAACCCATTTTTCATTTACAATTTATGTCTATGATAAAGTTTAATTGATAAATTATGCAAAATAACTTATTAAAGCCATATAGTGGAACTAGTTGATTATTCAATTTTCCTGTATTCACTGTAACTCACCTAATGACCATATGAACAATTACAACACTATACATGTAATTGTCTTATTAATCTTAAGTTAGTCTTAAGATTGAACATCAAAATGGTATACAAACCGACAGGTTGTTAGGTAAGACACATATGCAACAGTTAGACAACTTTATTCCGAAACGTTTCGCCTACATAGTAGGCTTCTTCAGTCGAATACAGAAAATAGGCAGGAACAGTAGAGATGTGAAGTCGATGTAATCAGTCCATCACCCTTGTAGTCGTAGAATTTGAGGTTGTCAGTCCCTCGGCCTGGAGAAGTTCAGTTCCTGACTATGGAACTGAACTTCTCCAGGCCGAGGGACTGACAACCTCAAATTCTACGACTACAAGGGTGATGGACTGATTACATCGACTTCACATCTCTACTGTTCCTGCCTATTTTCTGTATTCGACTGAAGAAGCCTACTGTGTAGGCGAAACGTTTCGGAATAAAGTTGTCTAACTGTTGCATATGTGTCTTACCTAACAGTCTTAAGATTGCCCGAAATGCTCTGCATATAAAGGGGCTTTTGGCATGTTCACCAAAATGGTACATTCCTTTGTACAAACTTGTATCATGCTAAAATAAAATTGTTATTGTTATTTCTACAAGTACATATACAAGGTATACAGATCATAGCTGACATCAATGACATACTATTATATAGAAAGCTGCTTGTTATGCGCAGCATATCAGGAAAATTTGATTAACTTTGCCCCCAGGATGCAACTGACACCAGTATACTAACACCCAGTTACCTATTTTACTGATGGGTGAACAGTGACAGCAGGTGTCTTAAGGAAATACATTCTAATGTTTCCACCCGTACCACCAGTGACTAACACCTGTTGTCACTGTTCACCTAGCAGTAAGTAGGTACCTGGGTGTTAGTCTGCTAACACCTGTTGGCCATGTTCACCTATCAATGAAATAAGTACCTCGGTATTAGATGATTGGTGTGGGTCGCATCCTGGAGACAAAACTGACCTAATTTGTAGGAAATGCTCAGCATAACAAGGGTCTTTCTATATAGTAGTATGTCACTGATGTCAGCTATGGTCTGTATACCTTGTACATGCACTGGTAGAAATGAAGTTGTTATTATAATACAGTAGGACCCCCATATCTTCGGAGGATATGTTCCAAGGATCTGCTTGGATACCGAAACCGCTGATAAAGATAAAGCTAAAGAGTTTATTTCTTAATAATAATAATAATAATAATAATAATAATAATAATAATAATAATAATAATAATAATAATAATAATAATAATAATAATAATATATCTTTATTTACTACAAGTACATGTACAAGGTATACAGACCATAGCTGACATCAATGACATACTACTATATAGAAAGCCGCTTGTTATGCTGAGCATTTCCCACAAATTAAGTCAGTTTTGTCCCAGGATGCGACCCACACCAGTCCACTAACACCCAGGTACCTCTTTTACTGATGAGTGAACAACTGAACATAGACAACCGGTGTAAAGAAACACGTCCAATGTTTCCACCCCTTCACCGGGAATCGAACCCGGACCCTCACCATGTGAAGCAAGAGTTTTTGCCACCAGGCCACGGGACACCATAGAGGTTATAATGTGTAATTACAGTTTTGGTTTGCTAAGTGCAAAGAAAACCACTATCATGCTGGGGCATTTCAGGCAGACTAATCTTAGTACATAATAACTATTTAAATCTAGACAAGATAAGAGTGGGCAACTTTTATTAAAATCTTTATTTAACCTTAATACTAATGCAAAGTAGTCAAGGTGGAGGTTCATAAGAATATTAATCTTGAAGTTGTACATAATAAAAATAATATTACAAATAATGGTTCAAATAGTAATATTACATGGATTAGCAGATGTTTAATAGACTAGGGGTCATATAATATTTGGGAGAGTTGCTTTAAACTGATCAGAAGTTGTTTTGTTTAGTTTGGTTAGTAGTATTAAGAGATGAGATGATTTTTAAGCAAAGTCTTAAATTTATAGGTAGTCAGGGGATCCTTAATTGGTTCAGGTAGTAAATTCCAGAGTAAACCCTATATGTAAGTCCTATACATACCTATTATAAAGTTTAATTTATTTATTTATTTATTTATTTATTTATTTATTTATTTATTTATTTGAACATGATACAGTGAAGTACAAGGAATACAATTTTTAAAGAGCAACATGCCAAAGCCCCTTGTATGCAGAGCATTATGGGCAGGCTTAAAATTAACTTAAGATTAACTAAGCAATGATATATTCAGTGGTACAAAAATTATTGTAAAACAGATAACAATTTAGTACAAATGAGTATTACAAAGACAGGTCATATGGTCATTTACTGTGTTGTTGTGTAATCAGTAGAATGGAGTATTATGTTAGGTAATGAAGTTAAATAGTAAATGCACCATAAGTGGAGAATTATCACTTTTTCACTTATGGGAACCACTTCACGAGTTCTCTTAGGCTATGAAGAACTGCCACCATCACTAATTTTGAATTAAGGATTATTTTGGCCACGGTAAACCGCGGATAGCTAAAACTGTGGATGACTGAAACCATGGATGCCAAATCTGTGTTTACCTGGAGTTTACCTGGAGAGAGTTCACTCCAGGTAAACACAGATTTGGCATCCATGGTTTCAGTCATCCACAGTTTTAGCTATCCGCGGTTTACCGTACTCCACTGTACTCCACTTTATAGAAACAAAGTTTGTTTGTGTGATAAGTATATTTTTTCTCACACTGCAATGATTAATATACGTACTTTTTTTTTTTAAATTCTTCATTGAACAGTTCTTACTGTTCAGGGTTTTTAATTTCCTCTCATAATTTCAGATGGCTGTATCGTCATGAGTGTGGCATCCAGAGTATAGAGAGTGCCCTCATCACCCTCCAGGTGGCCATTCAATACCTCTGTCCGGAGTTGGCCGAGATGTGTGTAGAATATATTACACAGCACCTGAGTGTCAACAATGTTCTCCGGGTGCTGCAAGAAGTCTATCGATACTGCCCATCTCAGAATACCAGCTGCTACCAGACGGGCAATACAGTTTCAACTGCACCTTCAGCACCCAGCCTAGAAGACCTCGAAGACCTTACTCGGAGGTCTTTAAACGAGTGTGGCAAGGAAGAGTCTAAAGAAGAACAGTTGGAAAGATCTCAGCACACTATCCACAGCATGGCACAGCTCCAGGCTCTGTGTGATGAAGCAGATCTCAGGGACCCCACCGCATGTTGCACGGATCTTTTTAATGTGTGCCTTGAGGTAGTCGATCAGAACACACAAATTGTCCTGGACTCTGAACTTTTGGAAGAGTTAGATCGCAGTGCATTAGAGCTTATTTTGAGACGCCCAACGCTCAATGTTGCAAATGAGCTTCCATTATTTGAGGCACTGCAGCGCTGGGCAACCGCACAATGCAAACGTCACAAGCTTCCCCTTACCCAAGCAAACAGAAGGGCTGTTCTAGGGAACCTACTCTATTATATACATTTCTTGCAGCTAAATAATGAACAACTTCAACAAACCAGCAGCCTTCTCTCTTCTGATGAATTCAACTACCTCAGTGGACGAATCCTCGGCCACGACACAGCGACTGTACCACCTACTCTGGCAGCGCAGTTATCCGAGATGGCCAACCCTCGGCGCCCCAGCCCTACAAGGTCACCACAGCAAGCCACCAATGGTAAAATTAAGAAGAAGTGCAACACAGGCAAGAAGAAATATACCAGAAAGGAACTCATACTAGATATTGTCTCTTGCTTGGCAGTAATCTTTGATTAGGCTTCACTATATACCTCAAGTATACCTGGAGGGTGTTCTGGGAGTCAGTTCATGACCAAGCCTTGCAGTGGCTCAGGGCCTGATCAACCAGGCTGTTACTGCTGGCTGCATGCAAACACATGAAACACAGCCCAGCTGGTCAGGTACTGATTGCAGCTGTCTATCCAGCTCCCTCTTGAAGACAGTTAGGTGTCTTGAAGACAGCCAGGTGTCTGGAAGACAGCCAGGGGTCTTGAAGACAGCCAGGGGTCTTGAAGACAACAAGGGGTCTTGAAGATAGCCAGGGGTCTTGAAGACAGCCAGGGGTCTTGAAGACAACAAGGGGTCTTGAAGACAGCCAGGGGTCTTGAAGACAACAAGGGGTCTTGAAGACAACAAGGGGTCTTGAAGACAACAAGGGGTCTTGAAGACAACAAGGGGTCTTGAAGACAGCCAGGGGTCTTGAAGACAACAAGGGGTCTTGAAGACAGCCAGGGGTCTTGAAGACAACAAGGGGTCTTGAAGACAACAAGGGGTCTTGAAGACAGCCAGGGGTCTTGAAGACAACCAGGGGTCTTGAAGACAGCCAGGGGTCTTGAAGACAGCCAGGGGTCTTGAAGACAGCCAGGGGTCTTGAAGACAGCCAGGGGTCTATTGCTGTAGCTTATATTCTAATAGTATACAGTAGTCACTTTGTCACAAAATATTTTGTAGGGATAAAATCCCTAAGTTCTATATTACAGTGTTAATCCCATAAGGGTCATACATCACCCTGGGAATAGGTGGTAATTCAATCTGATCCAGTTCCTTGAATGAAGAGCCCTTAGAGCATCCCTTTCCCTTGAAGGGCTAAAATTCCTAAGCTTCATGAGCATATTATCTGCTTCCACTGGCTGTCCTCATTCTTGTTATATATTTATAGGGATGCTCTAAACCCATAGGGATCATACAGCCCCCCCTTAAAATTGCATTTTTTTTAAGTTTTAGGATAACGATTTGCAGTAACCAGTCATTAAATTGTTATTGGTTAAGAAAAGCCATTTTAAGTAGAATACATATTTGATATGTTTATCATTTATCAGTAAATAACATGAAACGTTGATGTTATTGTAGTCAGTGAATTTTATGTGACTTGATTAAAGTTATCAATGTGTTATTGATGTGTTAAATCATTAATTTTTTGATACTGTAGTTTTTTATATAGTATATATATCAAATATTGTTTGTATTAGACAAGACACATTCGAAGAATAGAGTCTGAGGATTGTAATAGATCAAAATGTGAAGCATCTTCCAGGAATGTGCATTCAACTTATACACCGTGTATACATGTACTTATTTGTGAATGTGTGTGTGTGTGTGTGTGTGTGTGTGTGTGTGTGTGTGTGTGTGTGTGTGTGTGTGTGTGTGTGTGTGTGTGTGTGTGTGTGTGTGTGTGTGTGTATATGTGTGTGTGTATATGTGTGTGTGTGTGTGTGTGTGTGTGTGTGTGTGTGTGTGTGTGTGTGTGTGTGTGTGTGTGTGTGTGTGTGTGTGTGTGTGTGTGTGTGTGTGTGTGTGTATGTGTGTGTGTGTGTTTGTGTGTATGTGCAAGCATTTGTACGTGCACGAGTAGTCACCTATTTGTGGGCGCAGGGGCTGATTTGTAGCTCCTGGCCCACCTGTTCTCTGGTTGCCACTAGGTCCACTCTTCCCCTGTTCCAAGAGCTTTATTGTACCTCTTGTGTGTGTGTGTGTGTGTGTGTGTGTGTGTGTGTGTGTGTGTGTGTGTGTGTGTGTGTGTGTGTGTGTGTGTGTGTGTGTGTGTGTGTGTGTGTGTGTGTGTGTTGTGTGTAGGATATTTAAAGAGGTTTTAACTTTCAAATCTGTTAAGTAATGTTTGTTTAAAAACAGTCTAGTAAAAAGTATTGAGTATAATTTCATTATATGTTGTACACTGTACAATAAATGGTCTAGTCAATTTTCTCTGAACATGACACAGCATAGAAACCACAGGGAATAAAGCCTTTAAATGGCAATGTTGCAACATAGTATATTATTCATGGTATGCAATACTGATACACTAATGAATAACAAATGGCCAACACTTGGGTATCTTTATCTTAAGTCTGCCCAAAATGCCTAGGCAGGATAATGGCTTTCTCAGCTCCATTCATACCATATGTAAACACACATTGTAACCTTAGTAAAGAAATAAATATTTTATTTTATTTATTTTATTTAATGATGAAATTCTCTGCCCATTAAGGGGCTTTCTGCATTCTAAATGTCACTCATCTGTCAACAAACACCGTACAGTAAATCCTCGACTTACGAATACATTGAGAATGTTCCGTATTGGAGTTTACCTGGAGAGAGTTCTGGGGGTCAACGCCCCCGCGGCCCGGTCTGTGACCAGGCCTCCTGGTGGATCAGAGCCTGATCAACCAGGCTGTTGCTGCTGGCTGCACGCAAACCAACGTACGAGCCACAGCCCGGCTGATCAGGAACTGACTTTAGGTGCTTGTCCAGTGCCAGCTTGAAGACTGCCAGGGGTCTGTTGGTAATCCCCTTTATGTGTGCTGGGAGGCAGTTGAACAGTCTCGGGCCCCCTGTGTATAATATTATTATATATTATTATACACAATACAAAAGGTCCCCAATGTATTTGTAAAATGAAGACTTATGTATTATGAATATTATATACAATTCATAAGGTCCCCAATGTATTTGTAAGCTGAGGATTACTCTACCATGCTGGGATAAAGAATCTTAAATCCTAAGTGAAGTGTTGCAGCTATACAGCAGGCTTCTTCAGTCAAATACAGGGGGATATATAACACTGTAGACAAAGTTTTAGTTTTGATGGTATCAGTCCATGAGTGTTAACAGGTTACTGTCTCAGGGTTGAGGGACTAACACCTTGTACCAGGGTTGATGGCTCAGTTGGAAGAGCACTTGTTTTACATGCTGAGTGTCTGGGGTTAAATCTCTGGCATGCATGGCAACACTGGGCATGTTTCCTTACACCTGCTGTCCCTGTTCACCTAGCAGTAAGTAGGTACCTGAGTGTTAGTCACCTTACATATGCTGTCCCTTTTCACCGGGCAGTAAGTAGGTATCTAGGTATTAGTCACCTTACACCTGCTGTCCCTGTTCACCTAGCAGTAAGTAGGTACTTGGGTGTTAGGTGCAGGGTGTGGGTGGCATCCTAGGGGATAAGACTGAAGGACCACAATGGAAATAAGACTGACAGTCCTCAGTGACCCACTGACTTTACTGGGTTATCCTGGGTAACTAACCCTCCAGGTTAAAAATCTGAACAAATCTTACCACCTCCAAACTATGGCAGAAATTTTCATCAATAAAGATACTAAACAAGTGTTGCACAGTTGTCCTATTAATTTTTTTACAGCATAAAAAATTTCCTATATGTTTTTATTCTCACAATGAAACACAAACTCTGTAAAGGTCACACACTGCTTGAGGAATGGGTGATAATTGGATAAGAAACGGGTAATAACTGGATAAGAAATGGGTGATAATTGGATAAGAAATGGGAGATAATTGGATACGATCTGAGGAAAGAAGGGAGTAACCCCAGTTCCTTGGAATGAGGGATCTTCGCCAGAATAGGATAACTAGCTATGGTGTGTTGTCACACACAACAACAAGCAGTGTGGTGGGCAGGAAACTCGTACTGAACGAGTTTTGACTTGGATGAATTAAGGTCAGGTGTCATTTAATAATTCATACTAGACTGAATATCGTACTATTCAGATTCATACCAATCAAGGCTTTGCTTGATTATTATTATATTATTATCACTATTATTTTTTTTTTATTATTATCACACTGGCCGATTCCCACCAAGGCAGGGTGGCCTGAAAAAGAAAAACTTTCACCATCATTCACTATTATTATTGATAGTAATATCTTCAAGGGAGGTCCCTTAACACTGGCTGAAGGCAGGTCTTGTTCCAAGGCACTGAATTTACCCTCTTCCTTGGATTGAACTTGAATGCCTCCTATTCTCCCAGGCACTGTGTGACCCTACAGGTTTAGCACTCTTTCCAGTACTATAATAATAATCCATATATAATTCTAAGCATTCATTTTTATTCTACTATTTCTTCAACATTCCAACCACCATAATTCTTTACTGTGTTTAAATTATACAAGAGACATCTGGTGTATTATAATATAATCATGAAGAAGCACTAAACCCACAAGGGTAGTCATCCAGTGTATAATGCTAAGGAAACAAAATATAAGTAGAGTCGCTCCATTACTCATGAACAGGTTCAGTTCCGAGCAGTCGTTCAAAAGTCTATTTGTTCGTAAGTCCAATATGTGTACGTATATGGTATTGTACAGTAGTGTAGTATATGTAGGTATGAACATGGAGCAACCTAGAAATGTATATACCTGGAGTATACCTGGAGAGGGTTTCAGGGATCAGCGCCCCTGTGGCCCGGTCTGTGACCACGTCACAACAGTTTAAACATATACATGTACGTGAATAAAGGAAAAATACACACTGTACACTAGCAAACAACACATGTTATAAATGAAATGAAGTTTATAATGTTAATAATAAATTTTTTACTACAAGGCAAATTGACTGTAATATCGAAAGTTCGCAACACAAATGTTCATATGTAGGGAGTCTCTGTACTATGCGAGGTGTGTTATAATAGAGAATATACAGGGTGTTTCAAAATGATTGACCCCATTCAACATGTTACGATTTCAAATTGGATCCATCTCTTTGAAACACCCTGTATCTGTGCAAACTTCCGTGAAGATTGCCGCTCTCACACTCATATTAAGTTTTAAATACAAAAAAATAAATTATAAAAAATCCAGTTGATTTTTTTATCAAAATGCATCCTAAAAAATCACGAGATTATGTAATTCACGAATGACAACATTACCCACATTTCTTGATGCTATGTGAGGCACTTCCAAAATAAGCTCAATAAGTGCGAATTTTAAAAATATATACATTTTTTTCAAAGTTTACAGCTCATAATTCATGAACTCATACAAAATATTTTGATCATTCATAAGTTTTGTTTTGTAGTTTTAGTTAAATATCTTCATTATGCAGCCCATACCCTTCCTGTGGGTGGTAATCAAAAGATTAGAAAGGTACAATGGGTCCAGGGACTGTACCTCAACATTACAGAGGTACAATGAACCAGGGTGGATGACAGGTTCATGAACCAAGATAGATGACTGGTGTTCATGAACCAAGGTGGATGGCTGGGGTTCATGAACCTGCAGCTTGGTCTGAGACCAGGCCTCGTGGTGGATCAGGGTCTGATCAACCAGGCTGTTACTGCTGACCGCATGCAAACTGATGTACGAACCACAGGTGGATGGCTGGGGTTCATGAAACATTATGCATCAGCAACCAGAATCTAGTGGTACAAAACATTCAATTTTTTTTACTTTATTACAGCTATACTAGGTTAAATCCTCCTAAGTTAACTATATAATACACTGTAAATACTTTTCAATATGCCCATAACAGCTGTCTGCCATTAAGTTTATTATATAGTAATTATTTTTATTATTTTAAGGGACTTACAAATTTGAAGAAGTTGTTTTGTCTCTTTTCAGGTGTTTTAGAACATAACCCAATTTTTTCTATTAAATATTCACTCCACCTTTCGCATTGTCACGAATTACTCGGATTTTTAGGAATATGACGATTATGACCATTACAAAAGGTTGAGGCCAACTGTGTATGTACATGTATGTATAAAGTAAGCCACAACATCCTGCTTCTTAAATTAGAACTTTATGGTATCAGAGGTCATGCTTTTTCATACTTAAAGTCCTGGAGTCTACCCGGAGGGTGTTCCAGGGGTCAATGCCCCCATGGCCCAGTCCATCACCAGGCCTCACGGTGGATTAGGACCTGATCAACCAGGCTCTTAATGATGGCTGTAAGCAAACCAATTTACGGACCACAGCCTGGCAGACACCATCAAGTCTCCATCAACAACACAATCTTGTTAAGTCAACCTAAGGATACCCCAGGACCATGTTTTTGAACCTCTGCTGTTTCAACTACATTAAATTCTCAACTAAATTCTTTACTTCAAAACTACTGTACATACATGCAAAACATACAATAATCTAAAGGTCCATATGATGCACAGCATTTTGCGTAAAAATTAGTCTAGTCCCAAAAATTTACATAGTTTAATTTTTATTTTAAAGGCCAAATACTGTGTATTAAAAGGAGCTTAAAGATACAAGTTATGAAATGTTCCGGGAATTAAAAAATAAATATTTTGTAATCGTCTAGTTATAAGAGGAACAGCAGCAATAATTTATGAAGTTAAAATACGAAGCAATACAATGCCACAAAAGTTCTCTGGTGCCAATTACTGAAGTTGCAAGTTCTCTAGTACCAGTGAACTATAGATATGTAGATATAAATCCAAATGTACACCTGCTAACCCTTTTGGGGCCTAGTTCCTAGGCCTTTTGTGTATCCATATGCTCTTGTGCTACCATCCACAGGATGGATATGGGGTGCACAATAAACTAGCCACTTCGATGGAAAAATGTAAAAATCTGATCAGTTAAGAACAAGGGTAATACACAGGAACAAGGAATCACAACTAGAAGTTAACTCGAGTCACAGGGATGTCAGGAAGTATTTCTTCAGTAATGGAGTTATCACGAAGTGGAACAATCTGGAAAGCGATGTAGTGGAGCGGGATCCATACATAGCTTTAAGAAGAGGTATGTACTATGTAGAATTCTTTGTAAAACAGCTATATCTGAAAGATGGGATTGCAGAATGATAATATATGAAAACAGGAAGAAAAAAGGGAGAAAGAAGAAGCACAGGAGAATGAATAATGAATGAAAATTGGTAGGCTAAGATAAGATTTGCTTGAATTTTTAACCTGGAGGGTTAGCCACCCAGGATAATACTGAGTAAGGAGGGTTAGCTACCCAAGATAATACTGGGTAAGAAGGGTTAGTCACCCAGGATAATACTGGATAAGGAGGGTTAGCTACCCAGGATAATACTGGATAAGGAGGGTTAGCCACCCAGGATAATACTGGGTAAGGAGGGTTAGCTGCCCAGGATAATACTGGATAAGGAGGGTTAGCCACCCAGGATAATACTGGATAAGGAGGGTTAGCCACCCAGGATAATACTGGATAGGAAGGGTTAGCCGACCAGGATAGACCAAGAAAGTCATTGGATCTATCTTATTTCCACTGTGGTCCTTCAATCTTGCTCCCCAAGATGTCACCCACACCAGTCACCTAACACACAGGTACCTACTTACTGCTAGGTGAACAGTGACAGCAGGTGTTAGTAGACTAACACCCAGGTACCTACTTACTGCTAGGTGAACAGTGACAACAGGTGTTAGTAGACTAACACCCAGGTACCTACTTACTGCTAGGTGAACAGGGTCAGCAAGTCAGCAACTACTAACACTCTTAACTCTTGAACCATCTTAGGAAAGGTACCAAAATTTCTGCACTGGAGCTTAAACTGTCTTTGGAAGAAGGGGCTTTTATTATTACTATTTTTATTTAGGGGGCTATGGGGCTGAGAGTATTTTTTCTGGGGTACCAGCACTGACATCAAGAATCCCAATGGAAATATGTCACTTGGACTTCTTTTAGGGGTTATCCATGAGGCCTGGTCACAGACCGGGCTGCAGGGGCGTTGACCCCTGGAACTCTCTCCAGGTAAACTCCAGGTATACATGAATGTTAAATCATGTATGATAATTGTACCTATGTGTACCTGTATGTAAGAAAACTTTATATCTTGAAAATAGTATAAAATACCAAGAGGCTGAGGGACTGACACCATCGAATACTATTTTTTTAAGGTTGATGGACTGATTACGTACATCATTTGCATTACACTACTACACCTGCTTAGTCTGCATTTGACTAAAGAAGCCTACTGTGTAGGCGAAATGCTTCAACAATAGCAGTACCCAACTGTTGCACATGTGTCTTAATCAAGGACCACAATGGAAATAAGTCATTGACTTCTTTGGGCTATTCTGGTAAGTAAGTTACACATATATCACTGTGTATGATAATTTGTGTAAGTGTATTTATGTATACCTGTGCCTGAATAAACTTTCTGACCTTAGAGAAGTGCTGCAAAGTCAGCACTTCTCTCAGTCAGTAAGTCAGCACTCCTTGCAGGAACTGACATCATTCAAGAAAGTGGAAGATGGGTCACTGTGTTTTTAATATAACTTTGATGAGCTGCGATAGTATTTTTACTCATGGAGCCTGGCCTATGGCTGGGCTTGTCTGGTGCTTGCCTGGTCAACCAGGCTGTTGCTGCTGGTGGCCTGCTGACCCACATATCCACTGCAGCCTGGCTGATCTGGCACCTGGTGAAGATACTGGTCCAGTTTTCTCTTGAAGACTTCTACACTTGTTCCAGTAGTGTTACTGATAACTTGAAGACTTCTACAGTTATTCCAGCAGTGTTTCTGCTATCTTGAAGACTTCTACACTTGTTCCAGCAGTGTTTTTGAAATCTTGACGACTTCTAGCAGTGTTTCTGATATCTTGAAGACTTCTACACTTGTTCCAGCAGTGTTTCTAATATCTTGAAGACTTCTACACTTGTTCCAGCAGTGTTTCTAATGTCTTGAAGACTTCTACACTTGTTCCAACAGTGTTTTTGATATCTTGAAGACTTCTACACTTGTTCCAGCAGTGTTTTTGATATCTTGACTTCTACACTTGTTCCAGCAGTGTTTTTGATATCTTGAAGACTTCTATGCTTGTTCCAGCAGTGTTTTTGATATCTTGAAGACTACTACACTTGTTCCAGCAGTGTTTTTGATATCTTGAAGACTTCTACATTTGTTCCAGCAGTGTTTCTAATGTTTTGAAGACTACTACACTTGTTCCAGCAGTGTTTTTTGATATCTTGAAGACTTCTACACTTGCTCCAGCAGTGTTTCTAATGTTTTGAAGACTACTACACTTGTTCCAGCAGTGTTTTTGATATCTTGAAGACTTCTACATTTGTTCCAACAGTGTTTTTGATATCTTGAAGACTTCTACACTTGCTCCAGCAGTGTTTCTAATGTTTTGAAGACTTCTACACTTGTTCCAGCAGTGTTTTTGATATCCTGAAGACTTCTACACTTGTTCCAGCAGTGTTTTTGATATCTTGAAGACTTCTATGCTTGTTCCAGCAGTGTTTTTGATATCTTGAAGACTACTACACTTGTTCCAGCAGTGTTTTTGATATCTTGAAGACTTCTACATTTGTTCCAGCAGTATTTCTAATGTTTTGAAGACTACTACACTTGTTCCAGCAGTGTTTTTTGATATCTTGAAGACTTCTACACTTGCTCCAGCAGTGTTTCTAATGTTTTGAAGACTACTACACTTGTTCCAGCAGTGTTTTTGATATCTTGAAGACTTCTACATTTGTTCCAACAGTGTTTTTGATATCTTGAAGACTTCTACACTTGCTCCAGCAGTGTTTCTAATGTTTTGAAGACTTCTACACTTGTTCTAGCAGTGTTTTTGATATCCTGAAGACTTCTACACTTGTTCCAGCAGTGTTTTTGATATCTTGAAGACTTCTATGCTTGTTCTAGCAGTGTTTTTGATATCTTGAAGACTTCTACACTTGTTCCAGCAGTGTTTTTGATATCTTGAAGACTTCTATGCTTGTTCCAGCAGCGTTTTTGATATCTTGAAGACTTCTACACTTGTTCCAGCAGTGTTTTTGATATCTTGAAGACTTCTACATTTGTTCCAGCAGTGTTTTTGATATCTTGAAGACTTCTACACTTGTTCCAGCAATGTTTCTAATATTTTGAAGACTTCTACACTTGTTCCAGCAGTGTTTCTGATATCTTGAAGACTTCTACACTTGTTCAAGCAGTGTTTCTGGTATCTTGAAGACTTCTAGCAGTGTTTCTGATATCTTGAAGACTTCTACACTTGTTCCAGCAGTGTTTTTGATATCTTGAAGACTTCTATGCTTGTTCCAGCAGTGTTTTTGATATCTTGAAGACTTCTACACTTGTTCCAGCAGTGTTTCTGATATCTTGAAGACTTCTACGCTTGTTCCAGCAGTGTTTTTGATATCTTGAAGACTTCTACACTTGTTCCAGCAGCGTTATTTGATATCTTGAAGACTTCTACACTTGTTCCAACAGTGTTTTTGATATCTTGCAGACTTCTATACTTGTTCCAGCAATGTTTCTAATATTTTGAAGACTTCTACACTTGTTACAGCAGTGTTTCTGATATCTTGAAGACTTCTACACTTGTTCCAGCAATGTTTCTGATATCTTGAAGACTTCTACACTTGTTCCAGCAGTGTTTCTGGTATCTTGAAGACTTCTAGAAGTGTTTCTGATATCTTGAAGACTTCTACACTTGTTCCAGCAATGTTTCTAATATCTTGAAGGCTTCTACACTTGTTCCAGCAGTGTTTCTAACATCTTTAAGACTTCTTTACTTGTTCCAGCAGTGTTTCTGATATCTTGAAGACTTCTACACTTGTTCTGGCAGTGTTTTTGATATCCTGAAGACTTCTAGCAGTGTTCTAGCAGTGTTTCTGATATCTTGAAGACTTCTACACTTGTTCCAGTAGTGTTTCTAATATCGTGAAGACTTCTACACTTGTTCCAGCAGCGATTCTGGTATCTTGAAGACTTCTAGCAGTGTTCTAGGAGTGTTTCTGATATCTTGAAGACTTCTATACTTGTTCCAGCAGTGTTTCTAATATCTTGAAGACTTCTACACTTGTTCCAGTAGTGTTTCTAATATCTTGAAGACTTCTACGCTTGTTTCAGCAGTGTTTCTGATATCTTGAAGATTTCTACACTTGTTCCAGCAGTGTTTTTGATATCTTGAAGACTTCTACACTTGTTCCAGCAGTGTTTCTGATATCCTGAAGACTTATACTTGATCCAGCAGTGTTTCTAATATCTTGAAGACGTCTATGCTTGTTCCTGCAGTGTTTCTGATACCTTGAAGACTTCTACACTTCCAGTAGTGTTTCTGATATCTTGAAGATTTCTACACTTGTTCCAGCAGTGTGTCTGATATCTTGAAGACTTCTACACTTGTTCCAGCAGTGTTTCTGATATCTTGAAGATTTCTGCACTTGTTCCAGCAGTGTTTCTGATATCTTGAGGACTTCTACACTTGTTCCAGCAGTGTTTCTAATATCTTGAAGACTTCTACACTTGTTCTAGCAGTGTTTCTGATATCTTGGGGACTATGCTTGTTCCAGCAGTGTTTCTGATATCTTGAAGACTTCTACGCTTGTTTCAGCAGTGTTTCTGATATCTTGAAGACTTTTACACTTGTTCCAGCAGTGTTTTTGATATCTTGAAGACTTCTACACTTGTTCCAGCAGTGTTTCTGATATCCTGAAGACTTATACTTGTTCTAGCAGTGTTTCTAATATCTTGAAGACGTCTACGCTTGTTCCAGCAGTGTTTCTGATACCCTGAAGACTTCTACACTTCCAGTAGTGTTTCTGATATCTTGAAGATTTTTGCACTTGTTCCAGCAGTGTTTCTGATATCTTGAAGACTTCTACACTTGTTCCAGCAGTGTTTCTGATATCTTGAAGATTTCTGCACTTGTTCCAGCAGTGTTTCTGATATCTTGAGGACTTCTACACTTGTTCAAGCAGTGTTTTTAATATCTTGAAGATTTCTGCACTTATTCCAGCAGTGTTTCTGATATCTTGAAGACTTCTACACGTGTTCCAGCAGTGTTTCTGATATCTTGAAGATTTCTGCACTTGTTCCAGCAGTGTTTCTGATATCTTGAGGACTTCTACACTTGTTCCAGCAGTGTTACTTATATCCTGAAGGCTTCTGCACTTGTTCCAGCAGTGTTTCTGGTATCTTGAAGACTTCTACACTTGTCCCAGCAGTGTTTCTGATATCTTGAAGACTTCTACACTTGTTCTAGCAGTGTTTTTGATATCTTGAAGACTTCTACACTTGTTCCAGCAGTGTTTCTGATATCTTGAAGATTTCTGCACTTGTTCCAGCAGTGTTTCTGATATCTTGAGGACTTCTACACTTGTTCCAGCAGTGTTTCTAATATCTTGAAGACTTCTACACTTGTTCTAGCAGTGTTTCTGATATCTTGAGGACTACACTTGTTCCAGCAGTGTTTCTGATATCTTGAAGACTTCTACGCTTGTTTCAGCAGTGTTTCTGATATCTTGAAGACTTTTACACTTGTTCCAGCAGTGTTTTTGATATCTTGAAGACTTCTACACTTGTTCCAGCAGTGTTTCTGATATCCTGAAGACTTATACTTGTTTCAGTAGTGTTTCTGATATCTTGAAGACTTTTACACTTGTTCCAGCAGTGTTTCTGATACCCTGAAAACTTCTACCCTTCCAGTAGTGTTTCTCATATCTTGAAGATTTTTGCACTTGTTCCAGCAGTGTTTCTGATATCTTGAAGACTTCTACACTTGTTCCAGCAGTGTTTCTGATATCTTGAAGATTTCTGCACTTGTTCCAGCAGTGTTTCTGATATCTTGAGGACTTCTACACTTGTTCCAGCAGTGTTACTTATATCCTGAAGGCTTCTGCACTTGTTCCAGCAGCGTTTCTGGTATCTTGAAGACTTCTACACTTGTCCCAGCAGTGTTTCTGATATCTTGAAGACTTCTACACTTGTTCTAGCAGTGTTTTTGATATCTTGAAGACTTCTACACTTGTTCCAGCAGTGTTTCTGACATCTTGAAGATTTCTGCACTTGTTCCAGCAGTGTTTCTGATATCTTGAAGACTTCTGCACTTGTTTCAGCAGTGTTACTGATATCTTCTGCTAAGATGTTGAACAGTCTTGGTCCACAGACGTTAATGCAGTGAACAATGCGTAACCACCTATGGACCACCTCCCTAGTTCAGCTATCAAAACTCTGGGGTACAGTTCCTGGACCCATTACGTACCTCTGTAATTTTTTCACTACCGCCCACAAGATGGGTATGGTGTGCATAATAAACATATTAAACTAACTGGGCCACCTCCCACAGCACCACCGGCTGAATGAAGCATATAAGGAAACAGAGAAAGTATTATAGGGTATTACAGGGCAGTGTTATAGGCTGAAATAGGGATTTAATAGGTAGTCAACACAATGCAGAGCATTGTTTGAGGTGGCTGACAGTATTAGAAGCGGAAATGGGGAGTTAATAGGTAGTTTAACATATAAAGTTTATAGGTAGAGCATCTGACAGTATTATAGACTGAAATAGGGAGTTAATAGAGAGTAAATAGGTAGTTATTGGGGAGTATAATACAAGACCGAGTGTTTTTTGACTTGTCTGATAGTTTTAGAAGCTGAAACAGAGGGTTAATAGATAGTTTAACATATAAAGTTTCAAGCTAGAGTATCTGACAGTATTATAGGGTGAAATAGGGGTTAAATAGGGAGTTAATAGGTAATATAAGAGGGTATAAGAGAGGGTGTCGCGCATGCTCGCCTCAGTCACCCATCAGAGCTTCAGGAGGGAGGTGCTGCTCCTTCTTATTCCCTGGATATTAAACCCACATTCTCACCCTGGATATTACCCACGTTTAGTGCTAGCCGTGTGTAGTGACCAGTGCTATGTGATATGTGTTTGTCTCCCGCCAAGGAGAGTGAAGAAAAGCCCCAGGATAAAAAATTGAAACTCTGGAATACGGTGAGAGGCGATTTTTTTTCCCATCTGTTTGGACAATCTTGAGTTTTTTGGGGGGTTTATTTTTCGTGGTTTATGTATGTAATGGGGGTTTATTTTGACGTATGCGGTGTGGTTTAGTGGTTTTATCCCCCTAGAAATGTGGCTTTTTAAAGGTTTAATGTTTTATGTAGTGTAAATTACTAGTGAACTTCAAGTCATTGACACTTTTTTTATGTTTATTCTGGTTTATTTTCATATTTTCTACTCTATTCTTCACCCCAAGAATAAATTATTGGGTAAACCGTGTTCTTAATGGTGGTTTTATAAACCATATGGTATCCTAGGTGATTAAACCCTAATGGAACTTGTCGCATTGTTTTGGGTTTATTCTGGCTCTTATATACGTGGTTTTTTTAATTCCTGGCAGACTGGGTTGTGGTTTTTTTCTTAAATATTGGTCAATCAGGCTGTTATTAGCGACCCTAATGGAAATAAATCACTGACTGGCCTTTTTCGGGGGGTTATTTTAAGCTCCATGACCCCTTGTGGGTTTAGCGCTTATGATTATAGTAAAAATGGGTTATACTGGGTAATTTGTTACTGTGTATAATTGTGTACCTGTGCCTAAATAAAATTACCTGCCTACCCAGAGGCCTTTTTTGGGGTTATTCTAGGTAATTTACACATGTTGAACTATATAATAATTGTACCTATGTGTATCTATATGCAAGTCAACTTTCTATGTTAAAAATGGTATAAAATACCAAGGCTGAGGGACTGACCCCCTTGAATACTATTTTTCCAAGGTTGATGGACTGATTACAACATTTTTACACCACTACACCTGCTGCCTCTGTATTTGACTGAAGAAGCCTACTGTGTGGGCTAAATGCTTCAATGATAGATTCCCAACTGTTGCAAGGACACCAATAATAATAATATATATTTCAACATGTAACAAGGTATACAGACCATAGCTGACATTAGTGACATACTATATAGAAAGCCCCTTCTTATGTAGAGCATTTCCTGCTAATTAGGTCAACTTTGTCCCAGGATGCGACCCACACCGGTCCACTAACACCCAGGTACCCATTTTACTGACGGGTGAACATGGACGGCTGGTGTAAGGAAACACGCAGTGTTTCTACCCTTGCTGGGAATTGAACCCGGTCACTCAGTGTGTGAAGCAAGAGTGTTGTCTACCAGGTCACAATAATTACCAATAGACCCCTGGCTGTCTTCAAGAGGGAGCTGGACAGATATCTGAAGTCAGTGCCGGATCAGCCGGGCTGTATACATGGAGGGGGTTATGGGGGTCAATGCCCATGAGGCCTGGTCTGTGACCAGGCCTCATGGTGGAACAGGGACTGATCAGCCAGGCCTGTTGGTCACAGCTGTGGTTCATACATTGGACTATGTGCAACCAGCAGTAATAGCCTAGTTGAGCAAGCCTTGATCCACCTGGAGGCCTGGTCATGGACCGGGCCATGGGGGCATTGATCCCCAGTATACCCTCCAGGTAGACGAGTCACTGACTTTCAGTTGCTGAATCGGCAAGTTATCCATGTGTTGGACGACTTGTTCAAATGTCGTCCAACAGAATTTAGGCTTAATTTAGATTAAGCTGTTAGACAAAGTCGTGACTATGATAATGATATACATAATACTAGCACAATGAATAAGAGTTTGCAATACTGGTATCTTTGACATATATAACTTGAGCCTACTCTGTAGGCAGAATGTCTCGGAAATGAGGATAACGATGTGTTACATATGACTTTTTCATAGGCAAGGACCCCAGTGGAAATAAGTAACTTGAATTTGAGGGTTATCCTAGGTAATTTACTCATGTTATAATGTATGATAATTTGAGTAACTGTATTTGTGTACCTCTACCTGAATAAACTTACTAGTGCCTTCCAAATACTACAGTGGATCCCCGGCTTACGATATTATTTCATTCCAGAAGTATGTTCAGGTCCCATTACTGAACGAATTTGTTCCCATAAGGAATATTGTGAATTAGATTAGTCCATTTCAGACCCCCAAACATACATGTACAAACGCACTTACATAAATACACTTACATAATTGGTCGCATTGGGAGCTGATCGTAAACCGGGGGTCCACTGGACTAAATTTATAAATGAGAGAATGTTTTGCCAGTAAGAATATATCAGTGACTTCTCCTGACAAACTGGCACCTTGATTGTAGGTGAGGGGACTGGTATTCATATACAGTGGACCCCCGCATAACGATCACCTCCGAATGCGACCAATTATGTAAGTGTATTTATGTAAGTGCATTTGTACGTGTATGTTTGGGGGTCTGAAATGGACTAATCTACTTCACAATATTCCTTATGGGAACAAATTCGGTCAGTACTGGCACCTGAACATACTTCTGGAGTGAAAAAATATCGTTAACCGGGGGTCCACTGTATAATAGTTACGTAGTTTATAAAACCAGATTACCTTCTATTTTGAGGTTCTGCAACCCTTACAGGTTAACATTTCCCTGTAACTAATAATCACTTATATTCGGAAACTATTTCAACCATAATAATATAAATTTATTTACTACAAGTACATGTATACATGGTATACAGTCCTAGCTGATATCAGTGACAGTTATATAGAAAGCCTGTTATGTAGAGCATTTTGGGCAAGTTAGGTCCTTGTCCCAGGATACAACCCACACCAGCCTACTAACTCCTAGGTACCCATTTCACTGATGGGTGAATATAGACAACCAGTGTAAAGAAACACGCCCAATGTTTCTATCCACACTGGAAATCAAGTGCAGACCCTTGCCATGTGAAGCGAGAACTTTAGTGATCAGGCCAAGGAGCACCACAATAATGTTCTGACTCCATATACAGTCTAAATAACCTAAACAATGGTTTTCTCTTAGTTAAATTTGGGAACTAGTATATAGGAAGATCATTTATCATGTTGATTGGTGCTTTATTTCCTTTGCTATTTATATATCGAATAGCCCTCAAGGGAGGTTCCTGTATTTCAGCATGATACAATGTTTGTTCAGAGATGGGTGACATTTAGATGTGCATGCAGAAAGCCCCTTAATATGCAGAGCATTTCTGGCAAACTTAAGCCTATCTTAAGACTAACAAGGCAATAATTGATTGCTTAGTATGTATATACATACAGTCTCTAAGTGGTTGTAACAATAATTTCAGAAATTACAGTGAACACTTTTATCAAGTTTAGTTTGCTGAACACTTTCAATGTACAGTGGACCCCCGGTTAACGAACTTTTTTCATTCCAGTAGTATGTTCAGGTGCCAGTACTGACCGAATTTTTTCCCATAAGGAATATTGTGAAGTAGATTAGTCCATTTCAGACCCCCAAACATACACGTACAAACGCACTTACATAAATACACTAACATAATTGGTCGCATTTGGAGGTGATCGTTAAGCGGGGGTCCACTGTATTTAATGGTTGTGAGGATTGCAGATAATGAGAATAAGACTATTTTTTTTATTGAAGGGCTTTTGATAAAAGAAATTAAGCTTGTCCTTCCCTTGGATTAATTCTAATATCCTCCCATTTCCCAGGTGCTGTATGACTTCTGGTTCAGTACTTTACCCTAAATATAAGGCATCCTATGGAAGGTTAGGGGGTCCTGCTTATTTAGGTTGTAAACATAAGGTATGTGGTTAATTGGTAGGGTCTTTGGTTTGCATCCGAGGGACTTGGGTTAATCCCTATGGCAGGAGATATTGTACATGTTCTGTTAGCATAGCAAATAAGTACCTGGGTTTTAATTTACTACACTGAAAGTGATACAGATGTTCCCAAGCCATCAGTCAGTTGAGGGAAGTCTCTAGTATTTTCAGTCTGGTGAAGAGTTCTTCGCTATATCAGTTTGGTACGATTATCAGGAAGCACCATACTAGTATAACCAAACATAATTTTTGTTTGATAACTGAGCTATTTCTTTACAAATATGAAGGCTTGCCACCTGGATAACAAGCAGAGTTTGGTGATTTGAAAAGTTGTAGACTTTACCAGACAATCTGTTGTCTCATCTTTGGGGATGACTGAAGGACTTCAGTAGAAATAAGTAACATTGCTTGTCTTGGGTTATTAACCCTCTGGGGGTAAATAAACTATCTTCCCATGTAACTATAAATAACTCCGCCTATAAGGGTACTTGGTAGGCAACGCTCTCGCCTCGCTGTTTCCGTGGTTTGACCCCTGGTAAGGGCAGAAACTGGATGTGTTTCCTTACACCTACTTTCCTCATTCACCTAGCAAACAAATAGGTACCTGGATGTTAGTCGATTGGTGTGGGTCGCATCCTGGAGGACAAGCGTGAGGGCTCCAATATAAATAAGTCCCTCAATGATGCCTTCTGGGGTTAAAAATTCGAACATCTTATCTTAATGTACAGTGGTCCCTCAATTATTGTCCATAATCCGTTCCTGGAAGTGGGACTATTATCGAAATAGACGATTTTTGAATCGATTTTCCCCATAAGAAATAATGTAAATACAGTTAATCCATTCCTGACACCCAGAAGTATTAAAACAAAAATTTTTTTTTACATGAAATATAGATGTAGTACATAAACAATACAATGGCACATGATGAATGAAACATTAACAGCATAACACTTACCTTTATTGGTGATTCTTCTTAGTGTATGGAAGACTGGAGGAGGAGGGACATTGAATTACTGTTTGGAAGGGGAATCCCCTTCCATCAACACCTCAGGTACCAAGTGCTTTTCTGGGGTTACTTCTCTTCTCTGTTTCTTAATACCACTAGGACCAGCTTGAGTCACTGGAGTCCTGTCTTGCAATGGAAATGAATGGTATAAAATACCGACACAATGGAAATATAAACACATATGCAGTATCTACCTCCACGACCATCAAGGACATTACCAGTAATAGACAGGACAAGCTTCCATCCTCTGCAGGGGTATACATAATCCCTTGTAATGACTGCAGCAAATTATACGTGGGCGAAACATCAAGAGGCCTCCAAACACGTATTTCAGAACACCAATACACAAGCAGGTCTGACAATACAAGGAATGCCTGTGTACAACACCGCAATTCACACAACCATTTAATTAACTACAGAAACTCAAGACTTATCACCAGAGAAGACAACACCCAATACCGAAGAATCCTGGAATCATCTCTTATCTCTATAACCAACAGTTTCAACCAGAACAATGGCTTCTACAACATAGCTAAACCACTTGCCAAGAAACTTCTTCATTGCTATCCCACATAAGAACATAGGAATGGAAGAACACTGCAGAAGGTCTGCTCACAAACTTATCCAATCTCCCTTACAAGCTACCCAAGATTCTAGACTCTATAACCCCACTCAGTAGATCATCAGATGCAGCATTCTCCACCTGACCTCAACATTCTGAACCTGACTATAAATACTCCCATACCTTCCACCTCGGGTAGATCTGTTTGTGACTTGAAAAAGCCCACTGTGTGGGCGAAACGTTGTCAATAAAGGATCACATTAAACTGCATATGTGTTTATATTTGCTGTCTTGCAAAAAAACTGTCCAGAGAGCTCTGTTTCTGGTGTCTCTTTAAAACTTCCCTAAAATGGGCCAAGACTCTGTCACTGTACAAGTTGCTGATATGGCCTGCAACATCCTCCTCAGGGTGATGTTTCTCCATAAATCTTTCCATCCTACCCCACATTTCAAAAATCTCCTTAATTTCTGAAGAAGGCACCTTCTTCCATCTCTCTTCCTCCTCCTCTGCAGCAAGATTCTGAGCTGCAATCTGTTGCTCCTCCTGCTGAAGCTCTTGCAGCTTCTCAGTGGTTAGCTCTTCGTTGTGGTCCTCCAACAACTCTTCCACATCCTCCAAACTCACATCCAACCCCATGGAACTTCCCAGTGTGACAATAGAGTTCACAACAGACATAGGCTCATCAGGGGCCACCTCAAACCCTTCAAAATCGCTCTTGTGGACACAATCTGGCCACAATTTTCTCCAAGCAGAGTTCAAAGTCCTGGTAGTCACTCCCTCCCAAGCCTTACCTATAAGGCTTATGCAATGGAGAGTACTGAAGTGTTCTTCCCAAAAATCTCTTGGGGTCAAGTGAGTGTCTGAGGTCACATTAAAGCACTGTTCAAACATTGCTTTGGTGTAGAGTTTTTTAAAGTTTGAAATGACCTGCTGGTCCATGGGCTGAAGGAGAGGAGTAGTATTCGGGGGCAAGAACTTTACTGTGATAACCCAAACTCCTTCAGAATTAGGTCATCCAAGTTTGGAGGATGAGCAGGTGCATTGTCCATTACTAGGAGGCACTTGAGAACCAATTTCTTTTCCAGGAGGTAATTCTTCACAATAGGGCCAAACACTTCATTGAACCACTCGACGAAAATGTCCCTTGTGACCCATGCCTTACTATTAGATCTCCAAAACACACAATTTACTCTTCATAACATTGTTTTTCTTGAACACACTGGGATTTTCAGAATGGTACACTAGTAACGGCTTCACTTTGAAATCCCCACTAGCATTAGCACAGAACATGAGCGTCAGCCTGTCTTTCATAGGCTTGTGTCCTGGCAGTGCCTTTTCTTCCTGAGTAATGTAGGTCCTCTTTGGCATTTTCTTCCAAGAGAAGCCTGTTTCATCACAATTGAACACTTCAGGTTTCAGTCCTTCAGCCTCTTTGTACTCCTTGAATTCCTGCACATATTTTTCAGCCACTTTTTGGTCCGAACTGGCAGCCTCACCATGCCTTATCACACTGTGTATGCCAGTACGCTTCTTAAATCTCTCAAACCAGCCTTTGCTGGCCTTAAATTCACTCACATCACTAGTTTACCTGGAGTTTACCTGGAGAGAGTTCCGGGGGTCAACGCCCCCGCGGCCCGGTCTGTGACCAGGCCTCCTGGTGGATCAGAGCCTGATCAACCAGGCTGTTGCTGCTGGCTGCACGCAAACCAACGTACGAGCCACAGCCCGGCTGGTCAGGAACCGACTTTAGGTGCTTGTCCAGTCCCAGCTTGAAGACTGCCAGGGGTCTGTTGGTAATCCCCCTTATGTATGCTGGGAGGCAGTTGAACAGTCTCGGGCCCCTGACACTTATTGTATGGTCTCTTAACGTGCTAGTGACACCCCTGCTTTTCATTGGGGGGATGTTGCATCGTCTGCCAAGTCTTTTGCTTTTGTAGTGAGTGATTTTCGTGTGCAAGTTGGGTACTAGTCCCTCTAGGATTTTCCAGGTGTATATAATCATGTATCTCTCCCGCCTGCATTCCAGGGAATACAGGTTCAGGAACCTCAAGCGCTCCCAGTAATTGCAGGCAATTTCTTTACCAAATCGTCATGCAACTGCCTAGCCTTTTCACAAATAAGCGACGTCGTAAGACTGTCTCCTGCTAATTGCTTCTCGTTTATCCACACCAGTAATAACTTCTCAACATCTTCAAGTACTGGTGATCTCATTTTTGTCAGCATATTTACCCCCTTTGCAACAACAGCTTCCTTGATTTCCTTTTTTTTGGCTATGATGGAAAATATGGTTGTACGGGATTTGTTATACATCCTGGCCAGTTCGCCCACACGTACACCGCTTTCATATTGTTCATTGATGTTTTTCTTAAATTCAATCGTATTTCTCACCTTCTTTACCAAAGGCTTGGCACTAGGAGCTTTCTTTGGAGCCATGGTAGCTTATTTAGCACTTGCAAGCACTAAAATGAATTGAATATTATGAAATAGTATTTCGTATGAACACGTGAGGGGACTGTCGCTCACTGATAAACAATGGCACACTGGCTGGGAAGGGAGGCCGAGGCGGCTCAGAGCATGAGTACGCGTCCAGGACGAAAGACGATTAGCGAGTTAACGGACCATTTGCAAGCCAATGTTTAGACGAAATAACGGGACTACAGTGGACCCCCGGTTTACAATCAGCTCCCAATGCGACCAATTATGCAAGTGTATTTATGTAAGTGTGTTTGTATGTGGATGTTTGGGGGTCTGAAATGGACTAATCTAATTCACAATATTCCTTATGGGAACAAATTCGGTCAGTACTGGCACCTGAACATACTTCTGGAATGAAATAGTATCGTAAACCGGGGGTCCACTGTATTTCCGAAATGGACGACTTTCAGGCCAGACGATTATTGAGGGACCACTGTACTTAATGCAGCCAATGGAGAATAAGTTTATAAAAGCACCTTCCATATTTAAACTTAAGCTTATCATTTTTGGATGTAGGCTAAAACAGTATACTGTTCATCCTTTGTAATCTTTTGACTACCACCCACAAGGTAGGTATGGGGTACATAATAGAGATATGAAAATAAAACACTGTTCACGCTTTACAATTGATGCATTGCTCGAAGCAAGGTATACTTCCTTAGGTTCTCTATTACATCTGTGTAATGTTCTATTGATATGCCTACAGCATCTGTGCCCTCTGCACCATAGCACAAATTTGTATGGTCATTAATGACATTCGTGGATTTCTTGGATAATGGTCATCTTGCTTACTTGACGAGGAAAATTGTTTGAGGTGGCAAGTAGAGTACCAGCACTGAAGGATATCATAGTTTGGATGGTCACTTGAACTGTCTGTGATGCTGGAAAGACTGCTAGAGAACAAACAAGTAGGTTAAGTAAGCTTTACAAAGAAACAGGTTACATACCTTAGTCATATGATGACCCATCGCTGGAACTTTTGTTCACATAGCCAAGACTATCCTCTGGCTTGCTGGTCCACCCCTATAAAAAATAAAGCATTTAATGTTGCAATGAGTGATGAATAGTTTTCTTTGGCCCACCCCTATCTTAAAAAGACATGTACCATCTTACAAAAGGATGTCTTTTTAAGAAATTTCTCCTTTTATAAAGTGCCTGACAATGCCTTAGTAGATGAAACAATGTAACAATCTTTGGTTGCTGCCTTTTTTTTTCCCCCCATCTCCCCCCTTTCCTCAATTGTCGCCTTAGTTTTTCTTCATTTCTGGCCATTTTCTCACTATTGTTAATCTGTTAGGTGTACAGACAGGCCCCACTTTATAGCACTTCGCTTTACAGCGTTTTGCTAATACAGCAGTTTTCAGTTATACCTATTCTTCATTTATTCAGACTTCCTGCATTAAATATATTCACCACTCGCTATAAGCTAAGAATGAAAATATTTTAAGATAAGTAATGTGTGTACTGTATATACATTTCTTAGACCTAGCTATATTGCTCACTTAATATGATAGTGTAAACATGTTATCAGGCTTTTACATATGAAAACAGGCCATGATTCACTTTACAGTGGTTTTTGTTTTACAGAAGTAGCCCCGAGCCCAGCCTGCTGTATAAGCAGGGCCTCCTGTACTAATATTAATCATACCATTCTTGTTTTGGGTAAGCTACGTACAAAAAAAATTACAGTACATTAAATAACTTGAAGTATTCCGAACTAAATCGTATTTAACATTTGATACAGACATTCAAGGTGGCCATTTTCATTTTTACTTAATCACTAATTTTTGTCAGGATATATAATAATTCCATTATGGTACCAGTTACTGTACTATTTGTAGAAATACAGTATACACAGAAATATGCATAAATGACATACAGCCTCTCCTCACTTAATGACAGAGTTCCGTTCCGTTCCTAAGCCCATTGCTAATTGGGGAATGTACTATAATGGTAGTGGGTTTGTCAACCATCTTTGATAATGTTTTAATGTCATCTTTGCACCATATATAACATTTCTGGTATATTTTTAAATGTTTATACAGTAGTGACTGTATATTGTAATACACAGAATAGAGGAAATTAGCTCTAATGTACATTATTTGGGTATGAATGCCGGTCAGAGAGCCCATTGTAAGTCTGAGTCGTCGGTAAACGAGTACGTCACTATATTGTACAGTGGACCCCCGCTTAACGATCACCTCCAAATGCGACCAATTATGTAAGTATATTTATGTAAGTGCGTTTGTACGTGTATGTTTGGGGGTCTGAAATGGACTAATCTACTTCACAATATTCCTTATGGGAACAAATTCAGTCAGTACTGGCACCTGAACATACTTCTGGAATGAAAAAATATTGTTATCCGGGGGTCCACTGTATATTGGTAATCTAAAAGCTTGTATTTTAAGCTTTCAATATTCCAATGGGGTCAGAGCTCTCTAATAAATAAACTTATGGTTCACAGCATATATTTAAATTATAAAAATTTCACCTTGCACATTGCCTACTCAGTAATAATTGAATACATATAAATTAAATTTCTGTAAAGCCTATGGACACAAATTTCATATTAACTTTTGCTGTTGCTCATGTTGCAGCCTTGTAAAGATAGTTACTTTCAGCATGATACAATGTTTGTACAAAGATGAATTACATTTAGGTGTGTATGTCGAAAGCCCCTTAATATGCAGAGCATTTCGGGCAATCTTAAGACTAACTTAAGATTAATAAGGCAGTGACAAATGGTTTTACTTATACAATCTCTTGGGTGATTGTAAAGCTATATTAATGATGGTTGTCATTGCCTGGCTCTGCACATTGGGTATTAAAAAGTTTGCTTCCATTAGTACCATGTTCATTTTGGTTCTCAAATCTGTAACATTTGCAGCAAGACAGTCCTGATGTAAAATACATTGCTAGCAGTGGCATATAGTGGAAAAAATATTGTGTAAGCAATGTCCCCTAGCTTGATTGCTAGTGCACTCGGCTCTTGCACCAAGGTCCGGAGGTCAATCCCCTGGTACGGGTGGAAATATTAGGACGTGTTTCCATAAGACACCTGCTGTCTGTTCAACCATCAGTAAAATAGGTGCTTGGATGTTAGTCTACTGGTGAGGATCACATCTTGGAGACAAAATTTACCTAATTTACCCAAAATGCTCTGCATAACAAGGGGCTTTCTATGTAGTATTATGTCATAGATGTCAGCTAGGTCTGTATAGACTCAAGAACTTGCAGCGAGTCTTAAAACTAAAAATCAACACATTAGCCACTTGGTCAGCTGGCTACAATAAGATTCATCCAACTAGGTATATTTATACACCATAGGAAGTTAGCATAGGCACCACTGTGACCACAAATATGCTCCAGTTTCCTGAATTGAGCCTGAATACCTTCCATCCCATCCCCTATGAGTGGTGTATAAGCCCTACAGGTTTAGTGCTCCCTCATAATGATAATGTATAGTAGGTGCCCCTTTTAAGAACAAAAAGGCACAATACTCTGACTGAAACAATATACAGATAACCTGCATATAGGTGAGGGAAGCGTATGTCCAAGTCGGACTGAAACGCCATCACAAGGTAGTCTCTCCTGTGTGTAGGTTGTGTATGAGGTCTCTTGATGCAGTAAATGCATTCCAGGTCTGTGCCAGCTGTACTAATGGAAGTCAAGCCAGCAATACTCCATTTTGCATAAAATCTATCAATGCCTTCTGTTAACTGCACAAAGTGCATGTGGAGAATGTGACAGTATACATAAAATTAACAGAAATGGGACATTACACAAGTGAAATTGCATAAAGCAAACCTTCATAAACGTTGGGAAACTTGTATATGAATTTGTGGTTGCCATGCATTAGTAACTAACTTTGAGCACAGATACACATTAATACAATTATCATGCATGTGTAAATTACCTAAGATAAGTCGGACTTATTTCCATTGGGATCCTTGTAATATCCTAGGGTTGTTCTGAATGTTTCCTGAACACTACTGTTATTTCTTTGAAAATTATTGGATGAACTATATACGTATGATAAATGGACTTTTTTTTTTTCTAACAGGTGTGAATGGTTAGCGTAATGAGTGTGAGGGACAATGGGGGTGAGACAGTCACTCCCACAATGGAAACTGCATCAACAGTGGCAGGAATGACAGGCTCCTCCCAGCCTGACACCACCAGCCTCCCTACTGCCTTGACCCCCAAGGCAGTAGACCCCACTGAGAACCTTCTCTTTCTACAGACCACTGCTGCCCAGGCAATAGCTGGAGCCTTTGTATGGGCAGCACTTCTCATCACCTGCCATCAGGTAGGTTACATTTCCAGTTGCTGTAATTCAGTGTAATTCCATCTACATGTTAAAGGAAGGTTGTTAACCTTATAATTTAGGCATGTTTGAAGATTTCTGAGGACTGTTGTCCCATTTCCAGGACAACAGTCTTGCTAGTTTTAGTACTGGCTTAACATTACTTTGAGTCATAAGTTTTGAATGCATTGAAGCTGTAACTTTCCAAACAGTTTCTGAGTAAAGCCAGGAAGATTTTAACCAGATCTCTACAAGGAAACAAATTTAATTATCTGCTTTCTGCAAATCCCCAACAAGCAATCTTGTATGATTTACCCAAAATTCACAAACCCAATTTACTGTTGGGCCCTATCACCATGGGTATAGGTAGTGCTCTATGCCAGTTAGCTGGCATACTTATTAAAAGCACAATAAGGCCATCCCACTTTCATCATTCAGAGGATTTGATATACAGCCTTGAAGGCATTAACATGAATAATAAGAGACTAGCAAGCATAGACATGGTTTCACTTTTCACATCACCAAATCATTATTTTTTTATGTAACAATGATACTTAAACTTGGGGTTCAACATAGCCACTTTTGTTTCATTGATCTCAAGAGAAGCATAAGATTCAGTTTGTGTTTCTGTGGTACTAAACAAATTTGATTTGGCAGTTGGATCTCTTGTTAGGTGCTGTATTGGCCAAGCTTAACTTGGAGCACATGGTAAAGCAGTCTGGAGTTGGTCATTCCTGGAACATTACTTGGTTTGGATATGTGCAGTGTCTGCTTCCAAATTGTTTAGTCTTCTAAACTTAGATCATTTAAACCAGATTGAACTACAAGTTCAATTTACTTAAGAAGCGGATGATTCACTACCTTTCTTGGATATTCACCTCAAAACAGGTTGAGCAGTTAGTGTACAGGAAGCTCACTAATAGGATGACTTCAGCCATTACTCGCATAAACTGCATATCAAGAAGGGCTTGAGTGGTTTGGTCAAGATTTATTTTCACATGATACAATGTACAATGATGGATGGCATGTGGTTTGTGCATGCAGGTGCTCAGAATTTGCAGTAAGAACTTTTCAAAATAGAACAAGACTACATTTGAAAGTACTTTTAAGTGTCCTTGTTCCCCACTATTCATTTATGAACAAAAAGCTGATACAACACATAACAGAACCACTGCCTAGGAAGTAGTTATGGCATGCCCACGGGAACCACTGAAAATCCATCAGATGTGGTAAATCATCACAAAAACCATCAGTGACTTCACAAGGCCTCCCATTATAAGCTATACCTCACCTTTGACGAGTTCCAAGGGTCTTTTTTACTCCCGGAGCCTAGCCATGGGCCAGGCTCATCTGGTGCTAGCTGAAATCAAAGGATGTAGTTTACAATATGCCATTTGGAGGGTGTGATCACCTTTACATCAGGGAAACTGCCATGAGTCTATCAAAATTTCAAATATGAATATGCCTGAAGATTTGACATGCAATGCTTGTATTTAGCAATGTGACACTTGCATGTCATCTCATGGGGTGGGATAAAATACAGATGCCTTGAATCCTCTTCTACTGAACTTGATAGCACAAGCAAAATAGTGGTAAGTTTATTTTACACCCATAGGTCACATTTATATTAGAACAAACTTGGTGTAGGCTGGTAGGCTTGTTGCTTTGTTTCCCTGCTTCTCAGACCTCTTCTAATTTGTACCTGACTGCTTAATCTGGATCGACTAGAGATATATTCTTCTGATTTTGTACTTTTTTTTTTTAATTCGCCGGTATTCTACCGGCCCGGGTCTTTTCCAAGGAGTGGTGACCCAGCCTTGGCTCCCTATCTGGGGAATGTCTCGAGACGTAAGTCTCCCATGGGAGGAGGCACAAGTACCCCCTCATCTTTGGGACCAACTGTCCCCAGGCCTAGCCACATTCTCCGCCCTCACAGGGAGAAGCTAGGCCTCTGGTCTGCCATCTGCCCTGCCCCAAAAGGGCTCGTGGGGATGGCAGTCTTATGAGCTGCAGGTGGTAGCAAGCTCAGGCCTTATTTTGTACTTGATAAAGTCAATTTGTGGTGAAATGTTGTACCTGTAAAGCACACCTGCAATCAGTCTTGCCCTTTACAAAGCTGTAGTTGAAAATTTTTCATTAAATGAGCCACAGTAACTGAAAATTTAAATAAAAATAATTCATGTTAAGCACTAAACCTATATGGGTAAGTGCAAGATGTCTCCTGAAAGCAAGACACACACTTTCCATTGTATGTACTTGCCCATATGTCTGAAAATTTAGACATTACTGTTTTCTAAGGGGGCTTTCAACCCATAAGGGTCATGCAGTGCCTGAGGAATGGGTGGCAATCAGAGTTGATCTGGGTGAATTGCCCTTCACTGACATCAAGGAACCAGGCTGTGACATGTGGGGCAGGGGGCCACCAGCAGCAAGAGCCTGGTTGACCAGGCAAACTCCAGACGGAAAAACTCTCGGAACTCATCAAAAGTACATCAAATGCATTGAAGGAAATTTAGCTTGAGAATAATAATAGTGCTAAACCTGTGAGGGTCATGCCGCTCCAGGGAAATGGAAAGTAATTGAGTGTGTGATCTGAGGAAGGGGAGGGCTAACTCCAGTTTCAATGAAGAGCTTTTCCCCAGCATAATGATGGTGCTTCCCTCCTATCCTTGAAAGGTCAGCTTAAGAATAATATATCAGTTTAATGGACTGGACAGTGTCAACAGAGGTTAAAGAATATGGTTATGTTTTGAAGTTTGCCTGATAATGTTAAATGGTTATTGATCCACTATAACGCTGCCACACCTTCCATGGATCAAATTGATTACCTTCCATTCCCAGATAGACGGACTAACCACATGTTTAACATTTACCTCGAATATAAAGTTACTGTACTCTTGATGTAGCCAACTCTGAATGATTATTTTTATTAACCACTGGTTTAGCGACAGAATAACCTAAGACAAGAACTGAGGTATAAACCATGGTGATTAATTCCACTAAGTGGTTTAAACACATGAGCAAACGTTAGGACATGCTGTTTTTATTGCCTAGTGTTTTCTCACGTATGTTTAAACCACAAGTATTGTGGTTTAAACATACGATGCACAAGTTGATTAACTTTTGGGTATATACTTATTGCTGGTCCTTACAAGGATAAGAGTGCTGGTGAAGGGCTGTGTATTACAGAAATTGAAGTTCAGCCCTTCGATTTAATTAGATTACCCCTCATTCACTAGGCGTTGTATGGCCCTTATTGGTTTGTTTTCACTGAGGAATGTTTTTTTTTGGGTGAACTAGGGTATCTGACAATCGTCTTGCCTCGTCTTAGGAATTGAATCCGGGACCTTTGAATTCTCTAGCCTTTGTTAAGGAATCTAAAGGTCCCAAGTTGTGGGTTAGTGCTCAACCTCATTAGGGTAATAAATTACTTTAAAAGTACACGTACAAGGAATACAGGCCTAGCTGACATCAATGACATACTACTATATAGAAAGCCCCTTGTTATGCTGAGGATTTTTGGCAAATTAGGTCAGTTTTGTCCCAGGATGCGACCCACACCATTCGACTAACACTCAGGTACCCATTTTACTGATGGATGAACAAGGACAGCAAGTGTCTTGTGGAAACTCGTGTTTTCCAGCCGTACAGGAAATCAACCCCCGGACCTCAGTATGTGAGCTGAGTGCGCTAACAATCATGCTACGGTGGTTAACGCTCCTGGGAAATCGGAGGTAATCAGGTTTGATCCATTGAAGGGTTGGGTAGTTCTAATTCCTTGGATTAGAGAGCCACGAAGTGATGCACGAGGTTGCGCTAGCATCCTTGAAGATGCGTCATGGGAGGGGCATCGTCCTGATGGTGCCTGGAGGGATGGTAGCGGTTCACCTCCCTCCCTGCCTGGCCTCCCTGCACCGGAAAGACCAGGAGGAGGAGTTAGCGTAGTTGCTGCTTCCCTACCTGCAACCTTGCTCACCTTCGCCACTGACGAAGGTATACACACTAAAAGTTTGTATATACACATGTGTGTGTATACCAGGTTGACTTTAATATGTATTAGTTTTCGGTGGTGTGTGTGTATTGCAGCCTCGCCTCCATGCAACTGATGGACTTTAAACCTAACATCTCAAACAGTCTTTACTTAAAAACTGACGTAGTATCAGTTGAGTATACCTGGATTATTATTATTATAATCAAGGGGGAAGCGCTAAACCCGTAGGATTATACAGCGCCAAGGGGGGGGGGATGTGGAAGGCATTCAGGCTTAATTCGGGGAACTGGAGCACAGATCCAATTCCCTAAATCAAGAGCCCCTCACCAACATCAAGGAACCTTCCATGAGGGGAGAGTATACCTGGGGAGGGTTTCGAAGGTCAACACCCCCGCGGCCCGGTCTGTGACCAGGTCTCTCCTGGTCACTGACCATACGTTCTGTAATAGACACGTATAGGACCAAGACGACTACTAAATATAGTCCAGTTAAATGTCTTAAGTGAACGTAGGTACACGTCAAACATAAAAGAAATATTTGTGCTGTATATGATGTTGCATAAAGTCATACCTTTATCTTGGAGAAAATATAATGTCATTTGGTGAAGAGCGTCAGGGGACACTGAAAGTGGTTCCTGGCCTCTGGTAGCAACTGTATTAAATTACCCGGCCACATTCCCTTGTCACCAACCTTGCCTGCGACCTCGCTCACCCTTGCATAAAAACACATTAAACCTCGCTTCTTCCTTCGTTTTTCACTATGAACATTTTTCTTGCAGATGACAAGTTATTGTTGTCTTACCGTTGACTCAACATAAGCAAGAAGGTGGCAGTGGTTTTTGTCTGCTGTTAGTAACTTAAGATTAGGGGGAAATCGTAGTATAAAATCTTTAACTTGTGAGTTCATTACCTCTGTACCTGGTTCCGCTATTAAAACTTGGGGGCCCAGTCCCTGGACCCATTATGTACCTCTGTAATCTGTAAATACCTTTGTAACTTGTCATGATTGTGACCAGATCTACCTGGAGTTCATTACCTTTGTAACTTGTTCAGCTATCAAAACTTTGAGGCCCAGGCCCTGGACCCATTATGTACCTCTGTAATCTTTTGACTACCGCCCACGGGATGGGTATGGTGTGCATATTAAACAACAAAATGTTTGGTCTCGGTTAAAATTTCTATTTTTACTGATTTAAGAAATAGTGTTCCTCATGTTCTTAATTTATTATTTTTATTTTGCATGACATTTCCTTCGTAATAAACGTTCATATTGACTGCTACTTTGATTCTTCCCCGTTCTTTCTCTCCTACTAAATTAGGTACAGGTACAGTGTGGAGCTACCTGTCGTAGTTACTGAAAATAAGTCTTGACTTTTTTGGGTTATCCTAGGTGATATACACTCTCTATAATAATTTTACTTGTGTACCTGTGTCTAAATAAACTTAACTAGCTAACACTATTTTACACTCTCGCCTCTACACAGGATGAGTTTTTACGTCATTAATGTCATTCGTGAAGATTTTTTTTTTTTTTTTTTTTTGGAGGAATAATTATGAAATTGCTTAATAAAGGACATTTTGAGATGCTTTTGAGAAAAGTTTGCAAACCTCTGTATGACAGACTTGCCTAATTAAATGCCATTAGGTTTGGGCTAAAAACAAATGCGTTTTATTAATGATGGTGAATATTTCGTTAGGTCACACCTGTCATGGTAGGGAGACGGCCTATGTGGTAAAAAAAAAAGTTGATAGGCCTAGTCAAGGACTGGGCCGCGGGGGCGTTGACCCCTGGACACCCTCCAGGTAGTAATACATTCTCTTAGGGGGTTATCTCTTCCCCGTGGATACAATAGATTATCTATTCATCCCCCTCCCCCTTTGGTTACCAGTGTTAATATATGTGTATAGATAGCTTACCTGTGACCTGTTTTCTAGTTTGCCCTACTCTGGTGGCCCAGCCTGTGGCCTGACCTCCCTTTCGATAGCCTGGTCGACCAGGCTGTTGCTGGCTCACATACCCTCCACAACCTGGTTGATCTGATATGCCACGGAGGTAGTAAACCAGTTTCCTCATTAAAACTTATTCACTTAGACTACGTGGGTTTATCGCTTATTTGTATGTATAATAATAGTAATATTAGAACATCGTAGCCGTACACAGGTTGTATATTCAGTTCGCTTAAAAATGATTTGCACAGTATAGTTTGAGAAGCATATTCTGTGCTGCTATGATGGAAGAGGCTTAAAATCGATAGACAATCTTTAAAAACGAATATTCAGTAACTTGATTAATATGACTTTTCGCCTGTATGATTCCTTGATGTTGGTGAGGGGCTCTTGATTTAGGGAATTGGATCTGTACTCCAGTTCCCCGAATTAAGCCTGAATGCCTTCCACATCCCCCCCCCCAGGCGCTGTATAATCCTCCGGGTTTAGCGCTTCCCCCTTGATTATTATTATAATAATAATAATAATAATTCGCCTGTATGAGGCTGTATGGTATTTGATAGTACGACTTCACCATCTGGAAACTAAGGTGGGCGAGATAGTCATATTTTGACTGTTTACGTATTCAGAAGTGTGTTTAACACACTTCTGAATACGTAAACAATGAAAAATGGTTACTTAGTTTTCCGGTTTTGAATAAAGAACTTTGTTTTGGATTTAGAATTTTATATGGAGGGAGGCCTGGTCAAGGAGCGAACAGCGGGGGGCACTGACCCCTGGAACACTCTCCAGGTAAGGGGACGTACGTACCTTACAAACTACAGTATACGAATATGAAAGTTTTATTTCGTATATTACGTATATTTCTCGAGAAAATGTTTTTTTTTTTTGTTTTTGTTATATAATTTAGCCCCTTGTGGCTTAGCGCTTCTTTTTGATTATAATATATAATTTAGTATACGTTTTTTAAATGAATCGGCGGTATGCTCAGCTGTCAAGATCCCCGCGTTCTAGTACCTGGTGGTTTACTTGGAGAGGGTTTCAGGGGTCAACGCCCCCTCGGCTCGGTCTGAGACCAGGCCTCATGGTGGATCAGGGTTTGAGCAACCAGGCTGTTACTGCTGGCCGTACGCAGGTGACTAGTATAAACCTGTGTGGTGTGCTGCTGGCAGATACAGTTCGTAATATAAAATTGATTGGTGACATAATAGTGAAAAATCATCTGGTCACTGGTACGCTCGTTTATTATTATTCCTGGTATTACAGTAATTAATGGTGTAAGGACCCCAATGGAAATAAGTCACTGTCTGACTTTTTTGGGTTATCCTAGGTTCTCTACACATATGCTGCTATGTATGATAATTCTGTGTAACTGTATTTGTGTATACCTGAATAAACTTACTTAAGATACTCGCTGCGCAGACAATTCTCACACCAGATGTGGAAAACGTGCCTAGTTTTTAACATTAAGGAATTACCAGATGATTGTTTTAACTTTGTATCATACTTTTGTGTTTAATGTTTATTCGTTACATTTGTTTTGTTTTATGTATTATTTATGGCTGTGAACGCTGAGTGACCTATGCAGTCGAAGTTCTCTGTAAATATCACATCTACTGCCACCTGTCTGTAAGAGGGAGCTGGACACCACACTACTTGATCAGCCGGTCTGTAGTTTGTTCGTTGGTTTGTGAGGCCAGGAGTAACAGCCTGGTTGACCAGGCCCTGAGCCACAAAGAGGCCTGCCTGGTCAAGGACTGGACCGAGGGGGCACTGACCCCCGGAACACTTCAGGTCGACCACCAGGGTTATCAGGCTTACCACAATGCAGATTTCTCACGTTTGTAATTTGCTTATTTGTGGTGAAATATAATTTTTCATAGATTTGTAACGTAGTTTTTTCCCGAACATCCCGGGGGACGGGGGGGGGGGGGACTGACTGCGAAATTGACGCAGGATAATGTGTGAGGTGTTCATCATTTACTTCTTCATTCTTTCTGTTTTTCCTATTACTCGTTTTTCTATTTTTTAATTAGATTGCAATAATTTAGGTTGTTACAGAAGCCATCTAAACTTGTATAGTTGGAAAAAGAAAGGTCGCGATATGTCTGGCATCGAGGTGGCCGAGAAACAAATAGGGAACGTTGAATTCTGAACGTGTAACTTTCTTGGTGCGAGAATGGTTTTTTTTTAGACCAGCCCGTCTTCCTGCTGCTACATTAACCTTTTCTTGCATAGTCTTAATCTGCTCCGTCTTCGTATCACCCAGCGAACAGCCTGGTTGATAAGTCTGGCTTCAGAGAGGCCTAGTCCAGGGGCGGGGCCGCAGCAGGAAAAATCCCGAAACAGGTCATGGTAGATCAGGTCGGGCTTGGGAGTAGAACTCCCCTAAATCACTCGCAGGTATTCATATTGAAAAAGAAACATATTTTATTGATTCTTGTTTTGGTAGTAAACTCTGCAGGAAGCCTTGGCAAGGGCGGGACTATTCAGTTTGCTAAGGCAGCCCGCACTTCGATAACTCGGTATCGGCTTAACAGAGTTCCTGGAGAGCGAAAAACTTTGCCGCCATAAAAATCTCATTACTTAACACATGTCAGTGTACCTAACAGTTGAGAAATTATTGATAAGTGGGACTAACTACTCAAGAAGTATCTGTAAGAGTTTTGCAAAGTTTAGACAGATGTAAACAAGAGTGGGAAGATAATATAGGATTTAAAAAAAAAAAACTCGACTTTTTGACTATAATTATTTGTTGGCAGTCTCCCACCGAGGCAGGGTAACCCCCCCCCCCTTAAAAAAAAAACGCACTATCACTGTCACTCTAAACAGCATATATCCTAAACCCCTCATTTAAAATTTACACAATCAAAATTAAACATTACAATTTATAACATCAAACGATGATAAAATACTGTTGATAATTCTATCACTGTTATTACACATTGCCAAACTGGTTTCCCCATGTCATCAATAAATTAAATTTTGTCATGGGGGTAAAGGTAGTATAAAATGTGTACAGATATAATTTAAGATTTGTCGTATTGAATTAGTTGTGAAAGGCCTTGGTTTGATGTCTTCATAATCTTTATGCAAGTACATATATGTGCAGAACTACCACTGTGAAAAAATAGTGAACTTCCAAGCGCTATTGTGATTTCTCACATTATCAAGGAATTATTTTTCCTCGGTCTGCATATTGTGATGTCACCTGTTTACTGTGATCTTTTTGCACGTACTTACATATATATACTATCACAGGTAAAATTTCCCCCTTAAAAAGTTAATATAAAGGCTATTTAAAGAGGTTACTATTTTATTGAGAAACAGCACTGATGTCACACATCATTCTCTGACAGTGATAAAAAGATAGCAATAATAATACAAAGGTTGCACAACCCAGACCAAACTGGGCTGTGATTGAAGTCTGAGTATGACCGCTGGGCGTGATGCTGTTGTTATCTGAACCATCAATGATGCGCTGCTGTTAATTGTAGCCTCTGCTTGGAACAAATGATACTGCTGTTACTTGTAGCCTCTCCACTTTGAACAGATGATGACATTACTGCTACTTGTAGCCTCTTCTTGGAACAAATGATGACATTACTTTTACTTGTAGCCTCTCCGCTTGGAACAAATGATACTGCTGTTACTTGTAGCCTCTCCACTTTGAACAAATGATGACATTACTGTTACTTGTAGCCTTTGCTTGGAACAAATGATGTCACTGCTGTTGTAGCCTCTCCGCTTGGAACAAATGATGACACTGCTGTTACTTGTAGCCTCTCCGCTTGGAACAAATGATGGTTTAGATTGCGACTAATGGATATTTTGATTATATTATACTATATGTAATTATTAACTTCCATATCTCATTGAGATGACACCCCCTCCCCCCAGAAGAGAAACTTCCCATCATTTAATCGGTCTTGCTCAGCTGAATTCAGCATGCTGCTGACATAACAGTTCGGATGATCTCTGACCTGCAACCTCCTCACTACAGAGTGCAGACACTACTTTCCACCTACCTTCAGGAAAGGTTCGGCTAACCACTTTCCCTGCATACCTTCATGGATTCAGGAAAAAAAATGTGAATTTATAAGATCTAGTAAATTCAGATAGCTGGGATTGGAGGTACCCCCCTCTCTCCTTGTATCTAATCTGATAGTTTCACATGACCCGGGCGCTGAATGACTACTGGTTGAGCATCTCCCATAAATGTGCAATATTGTTTCTCTGAGTAGACGTGGGTTGGAGAAATGTATGGGGTTTTCAAGAAAAAGGCACAATACCGTGATTGAAACAATACACAAGTAACCCGCACATAGAGAAGCTTAGGACGATGTTTCGGTCCGTCTTGGACCGAAACATTCATAAGTCACATAAATGACCGAAACGTCCTGTGTGCGGGTCATTTGCGTATGGGGGTATTACATCCTGTAGTCCCACGATTTTGAAAAAAATTTACATTCTTTGATCAGACCAGATTGCCTTCCATTTCCCAGGCGCTGTATGTTCACTACTGCTTGATCACTTACTTGTAAAAAAAAAAAAATGGGAATAGTGGTAATTAAAGTATGAGATGGTACTTTGCGATAGTTTGCATAAAGTGGCATGTTGCATAGGTTGCAAAGCAACCATGTTCATCTTTTCCCAGTGTAGCTTCATGCAATTTGTTCCGTAACTTGTTGATTAGTTTAGAAAGACAGGTGAACGAATACCAGGACATTTCTTAGAAAACGTTTCGGTTCTGGGACTTGGATCACTTCTAACATAGAGGTTAAAAAGACAGTATAGGCGGAGAGTGTTGTGTGAGTGACACAAGGTGACCTGACCTCTGTGTGTTAGTGATAAAGTTCTCAGGACGGAATTTTTTTTTAACGTGTTCTAGTGTTTGCTAGTGTCTTGTTTAACCAATTTGTCTGTATCTATTACCAGAGTTTATACCGTCTTGTAAATTGTCTTGTTCCTACATAGCCTATCGTCGTATAGTAGGTAACTAGATTGCTTCGGACAGATTATGCAAATGCGCTGTGTCTGCCAGATATTGCCCTCCTTTTGTTTGTATTTTTTTTTTATATCGGCGGTAATTGTACGTAAATTTAGGGTAAAGTTATGATACAACTAACTAAAAATATTTTGTTGCTTGCATCGTTCAGAAACTGACGCACATCAGCGTGCTTGAAAGCATGTATTTTGACGATAGGTGTTGACGAGACAGCAAATATCAAAAGGTCCCCCGTAAGTGTGGGCGACTTGTATTACTGGCTGCTGCTGACCCACATAAGGCAAGCTTCTACAGTAACCCGTTTCCCCAACTGTCCTGCAAGTAAAGCTGCCGTTTTCTCACGCATCAACAAAATTTGTATATATATTTTTTTGTAGGTTTTGATAATCTAACCAATATTTACATAGAGTTAACGGTCAGTGCCTAGACAAATTGGCGCCTTAGGGATGCATCCTAGTCCAGGGTTGGCGAATCCTTAAGTGACCATGTGGCACGGGTGAATTTTCTGTAATAATTATTATTTCTTCAAGTACATGATGCAACTTATACAAACCATAGCTGACATGCTGTATAGAAAGTCCCATTTTTCGCAAAGCATTTCTCGTAACTTGGGTTAATTTTGCCCCACACAAGTCGACTAACGGCCAAGTACCTACTTACTGGTAGGTGAATAGTGACATCAGCTGTCGAAAGGAAACACGCCCAATGTTTCCACCCGTACCGGGGATCGAACCATGAACCCCCAATGTGTGAGCTTCATTGTACACTGGTCATTTACCAGTGGTACCCAGACTTACGTAGCCAACACATCTTGGTTTACTGGCACTTTAGGTAGACTTGGTTTCCTCTTGAAAAAATCTGCTGGCTACAACACCAGCTATGGTGCTAATGTGAGAATAATGAGAATGATGTGCATAGCCTATATTACATCCTTAATTAATTATGCTGCGCCCATGTTGATATTAGCTACAGAAATATATTATTTTTTGTTATTGATTAATATAGCGTAACCAAACATTAAACAAGTTACAGAGGGATCCCAATGGAAATAAGTCGCTGTCGTTTTTTGGGTTATCATATGTAATTTACACTATGATAATTGTACGTGTGTACCTGTACCTAAATGAACTTAGTTTAAAATCCTGTAGTTGATGCGAGGATAGTTAAATTTGTCAGTATGGATTGTGGATGGGCAGTGGCCCTGTTGAACTGAAGAAATAGTGATTTTTTTTTTAAAGTTTAAATGCCAATGACCTCAGACTGCGAGGTTCGTTGAATTTTATTCATTCTGAACTGAATTTAACGGACAAATTGGGCGAAATCCCAATACTTGGTGTTATTGGGGGTGGAGGTTTGGAATGAGGTAACCAGTGTTGGTGCAGGTGGTGGCAAGCTCAAGGGTAAACAAGGAGACAATCTCAGTATTACACGTGTAGGCAGTTTGGGGTGAGTGTGGTTGCTGTGTGCGTGGGTGAGTGTGGTTGCTGTGTGCGTGACCTGAATACTTTGTGGTACAAGACAACCGCAGTTCATTCCCGTACCAAGAATGATCTGCGTCCCGATTTGAACGTTGTCTCCGCCCCCCTACCCTTCCCCCATCCCCTCTCCTTTCACCTTCCCCTCCCCCCCTCTTCCACGCCATCTCTTGCCAGATGTTGCCATTTTTTTGAATGGTATACAATATTGACAAGATGAAAACTAGACACGTGTGCAACATATGAGTATCTTAGTTGTAGACGTTTCGCCATCCAGTGACTTTATCAATTTGTATTGATAAAGCCACTGGATGGCGAAACGTCTACAATAGATATCCAGATGTTGCACATCTCTAAGTGCCATTTTTTGTTTAAAAATTATATTAACACTGCAGCAGGCCTACTGGCCCATACTAGGCAGGTCTTCCTCGAACCCACTAGACAAAAATATTTGCCCAACCCATTATCGGTACTACCCAAGGAATAAGCTTTGATAACCAGGTGCCAGATCAACCAGGCCGTGATGGATATGTGGGGCAGCGGGCCTCCAGCAGCAACAGCCTAGCTGACCAGGCAAATACCAGACGAGCCTGGCCTATGGCGGGGCTCCGAGAGTAGGGAAACTTGAAAATCGTATGCAAGTCCCACACTCGCCCCCTTCCCCTTACGGGTAGGTTACAGTACCAAAACTGTTATCACTACTGAGACACGTAACATATCGCTTCATCAGTCGAATACAAAGTAGAAATGTGTAAGGAGAGGAGGAGTTTGAGGTAATCAGTCCCTCAGCCTGGAGTCGATGTGTTCAGTCCATCAATCTTGTAGAATGTACAGCATAGGGCCGTAGCAGTGACTTATATACTGTAGTCAGGTGAGGCGAAGCAGGAGGCGGGGTCATAGTGGTACCATCCACTAGTCGAAGTAGGTCTTCGTCCAAAGGTTGGACAAGTGTTGAATTCTTTGTATCAATATCCCATGATGATGCAGTGTCTGACAGACACTGCAGCATCATGATGAAGCCACTGTGGGGCGAAACGTTTCCTAAATAAAGATTCCCATATGTTGCATAAGTGTCCCAGTCTTGTCGGTTTTTAAAAACCATTCATCACATCACTACTGATGCACAAGACACGTGCAACCCCTGGGTATCTTTCAGTGTATCAGAGAAGAGTAGCATCCCCTGGGTATCTTTTACTGCGATCGCACGTGCAAAGAAAATGATAGGATGGATAATGAGAACGTTCAAAACGAGAGATGCCAAACCAGTGATGATCCTGTTCAAATCACTTATTCTCTCTAGGCTGGAATACTGCTGTACATTAACATCTCCATTCAAAGCGGGTGAAATTGCAGATCTGGAGAGTGTACAGAGATCCTTTACTGCACGTATAAGTTCTGTCAAGCACCTTAACTACTGGGAACGCTTGGAAGCACTTGACTTGTACTCCCTGGAACGCAGGAGATATATATATATATATATCATAATCTACACTTGGAAAATCCTGGAAGGAATGGTCCCAAATCTGCACACAGAAATCACTCCCTACGAAAGTAAAAGACTGGGCAGGCGATGCAAAATACCCCCAATTAAAAGTAGGGGCGCCATTGGTACACTAAGGGAAAACACCTTAAGTGTCCTGGGCCCAAGACTGTTCAACATCCTCCCATCAAGCATTAGGGGAATTACCAATAAACCCCTGGCTGGAAACAAGCACATATGCAGTTTAATGTGATCTTTTATTGACAAAGTTTCGCCCACACAGTGGGCTTTTTCAAGTCATAAACAGATCTATCTGTTTATGACTTGAAAAAGCCCAGTGTGGGCGAAACGTTGTCAATAAAGGATCACATTAAACTGCATATGTGTTTGTTTCCATTGTGTCGGTATTTTATACCATTTATTTTCAAACCCCTGGCTTCTTTCAAGAAAGCTGGACAGATACCTAAAGTCAGGGCTGTGGCTCGTACGTTGGACTGCGTGCGGCCAGCAGTAACAGCCTGGTTGATCAGGCCCTGATCCACCGGGAGGCCTGGTCATGGACCGGGCCGCGGGGGCGTTGATCCCCGGAATAACCTCCAGGTGTATCAGAGACGAGTAGCAACCCCTGGGTATCTTTCACTGTGTATCAGAGACTAGTAGCAACACGCTGCTGGTGCACCTCCCTGTTTATGGGCGTCATCTACTCTCGCAGGCTAACCCGAAGCCACTCTTCGTGGTTTGATTGTCTGCTCAACCAAACTGTTATTGTCGGTGGCCCGCAGGCCTATATAACCAGGCCGATAAAGCCTTTAAGAAGGTAGAAGTTAACTTTAAATCTCCTCCCTTTGTTCCGGCAATATATGCTACCTGGTCCTTTAACTACGTTTCGCCCACACAGTGAGCTTAAGTCACAAACGTAGTCTGTAAAGGATCGCATTATACTGTATTTGTTTGTTACCATTTACCTCCATATGCTACCTATACCTTTAACGGTGTCTAAGTTTTTCTTACTGTAGCCCGGCCCTGGGCCAGACTTGTCTGGTGCCTGCCTGGTTAACCAGACTGTTGTCAGCCGCCCGCTGGAAGATGCATAATGCTTGTGTGAAATCCCAGCATACTGTGCCGATGGATTTTTTTTTTTATTCTGATCGTTCCTTGTCTCATGAACACGCATGACATGGTAAAGGTTACACATTTCTATTTACATTCTGTACACGCACGTATCTTAACGACCTGTCTTAATAGTTCCTATTCTTGTTATCTTTCATTTTCAATTTAGGAAGTCTGGTGTGAGACCAGGTTGTAGGAGGGGATGGGAGGGGCGAGATATCCGGATCCATCAGTAGATATAACATAACAGTAGGCGTGGACTTGTAACATGGAGGCACGCATGAAGATGGGCGAGAAGATAAAAGAGGGGGGGGGGGTGCTGGTGATCAACCGGGGGAGGTGGGGGAGTAGAGGGCCTGGCAACAGTTGCAATGATTATGAATGGCTTCCACACCCCTACTCAAGGGGGGGGGGAGGGTGTTCCTTGATGCCGGTGAAGGGCTCTTGATTAAGGAATTTGACCAAGCCTCTCCTTCCTCGGTTCTTCAGAAAGGTACAATACCGTGACTGGAACAATACACAGATAACTCGTGTATAGAGAAAAGCTGATAACGACACTTGGGTCCGACTGGATCTTTAACAAGTCACACTTGAGACTTGGTGTCTGGTTCTGCTGATAAGTCTGAGTCTTTATATTTAAAAATGATCTTAAATGTACTTTCCACTTTTTTTTTTTTTTTAAATTGGACGCATTTGTCAGTCTGCCGAGCCTCTCGCCCTGAGAAATTTTAGTTCGCACAATTGAAATCTTGTCAGTTTTTTTTTTTTCCTAGGTATACAGTATTGTGCACTTGATTCACCTGTGCTCCAGGGCGTTGCAGAATGGGGACCCAGTCACCCGAGATGATCCACTTGTTCGTAAACTAGATTGACCTTGAACCACTGAGAGCGACGAGAATTCATCTACATAAGAATGGAGTTTATATGGAGAGGAGGAACACTGCAGTAGGCCTACTGGTCCGTACTAGGCAGAAGAATTGATCAATAAATTATTACCGTGGGACTTTAGGATTTGGACAAGCTCATGTTGTAGTTGGGAAAAATGAGATGCAGCTCAGGTGGGGAAAATGCAGTACTAAACGTCTGGCTTGGAAGCTAAATGTAGGACCCAACGATTGACAGTTACTAATTAGGACTGTGATGAAGCATTTTTTAGAAAAAAATGGATCCATCAGCAGTGCTGCTACTATATAATTATACAATGGGAACATACTAACATAATTCATTACAAATTGATGGGTTAGTGTTGATCTGTGAACCTGAGCTGGGAAATTCAGTAAGGGCAATAAGTAATTCATTAGAGGTTCATCAACAACGGCAGCTTCAAAGGCTTTGTCCAGCAGAGCTGGAATTTATTGCTTAAGATCTTGTGATGAGGCCAAGCATGCAAACATAGGAAGGTTTAGCCGCGGCGGAAGAATGTATCGGTCAGTGGCCCAGTGTTGCGTGATGGTGCTGCATGCGACGACGCTGCTCCATGTCCATCAAGTACCGCTGAGTTCTCTTGCCTTGCATCCATCCATCCATCCATCCTCCCTCCCTCCGCTGGTACACCCGGAAGTGAATACTTCCCAACTACAGCCAAATGACAGCATTGAAAGGCGTTGCAGAAGATTAGGTTTTGCCGCCGAAGTGGCTAATTTGTTATACACCCTGTGGAGGGTAGCATATGAACATTTGGATACACAAAAGGGCAAGGAACAACCCCCTAAAAAGGGGTTTACAAGAGTACATTTGTAGTTATGTTTACAGTTTACTTGTCAGTTACAAGCAAATTTAAAAGATTTCTAACATTTTGTTCTGGTTAGATTTTATTAAATCTATTACAGTCGAGGCTTGATGTTCTGCTCAGGCTACCAGTCTACATAAATGTACAACTATAATTGCCTTGTGTTGCGTTTTATTGATTTGCTAAAGTGAAACTTGGACCCGGAAAAGCGTTTTCAGGAAGGTGTTTTTTTTTTTTAAACTGCTCATCTGTTTCGAATGAAAGCAAAATTAAATATGGAGGCGGGGTGAATACTACATGTTGTTGCACTAAATGCTCTGACTTCCAGAATATAAAAAAATGGTAATGGTATACAATACCAACAAGTTGGTAAATAAGATCATGTGCAACAGTCGGGTATCTTTATTTCGGGACTTTTCTCCTCCATATAGGCTTCTTCAGTCGAGTACAGAGGAGAGGCAGTAGAGATGTAAAGACGATATAATCAGTCCATCACCCTTGAAGATAGTCTTCAAGGGTGATGGACTGATTACATAGTCTTTACCTCCCTACTGCTTCTGCTGCCTCCTATACTCGACTAAAGAAGCCTGCTGTGTAGGCGAAACGTTTCGGAATGAAGATACCTGGCTGTTACATGTGTTATAAGAAAATGTGAACAGGTCACAGGTATGGCCATTTTAAACACGTCACTAATACTGACGCACCACTGCTCCCGCTGAGATAACTGCTTGGTATGTTGTTCATGCTAGTGTGGGTTGTGTGTGCTGGCTTAACCTTTGTATGTTCTTGTGTTCTATTTATTGCCAACAATGATTACACCGACTCTAGATCGAGGGACTGATTACCTCAAACTCATTCGATATTCACAATTCTTTGTATAGGACTGATGAAGCCACTGTGTGGCGAAACGTTTCCTCAGTAAAGATACCCAAGTGTTGCACATGTGTCTAATTTATCAACTTGTCGGTTCTCTGACATTTTCCTACAATCCTTAGAGATAAAAACTACTACAGTTGCGTGGTTGGAAAATTTAGAACTAACTAACATTGTGAGAAGCAGTTCACAACCCATAATACCCTGGCTGGAAGTATTCACAACCCATAATACCCTGGCTGGAAGTATTCGCAACCCATAATACCCTGGCTGGAAGTATTCACAACCCATAATACCCTGGCTGGAAGTATTCACAACCCATAATACCCTAGCTGGAAGTATTCACAACCCATAATACCCTGGCAGGAAGTATTCGCAACCCATAATACCCTGGCTGGAAGTATTCACAACCCATAATACCCTGGCTGGAAGTATTCACAACCCATAATACCCTGGCTGGAAGTATTCACAACCCATAATACCCTGGCTGGAAGTATTCACAACCCATAATACCCTGGCTGGAAGTATTCACAACCCATAATACCCTGGCTGGAAGTATTCACAACCCATAATACCCTGGCTGGAAGTATTCACAACCCATAATACCCTGGCTGGAAGTATTCACAACCCATAATACCCTGGCTGGAAGTATTCGCAACCCATAATACCCTGGCTGGAAGTATTTGCAACCCATAATACCCTGGCTGGAAGTATTCGCAACCCATAATACCCTGGCTGGAAGTATTTGCAACCCATAATACCCTGGCTGGAAGTATTCACAACCCTTATTAATACCCTGGCTGGAAGTATTCACAACCCTTATTGGTTTAGAAAGACACGTAAGCAAACACTATGACATATTTATTAGAAAACGTTTCTTATGTTCTTATGACATTCCTCAGGTCACGTGCGTCACACCTCGCTCTCCGCCTATATATATAATGCCTTTCTACCTCTGTATGTTAGAAGTGATCAAGGTCCCAGGACCGAAACGTTTTCTAATAAATATGTCAGTGTTTGCTTACGTGTCTTTCTAAACCAACTTGTCGGTATTTATTACCAAGGTTTATACAACCCTTATTAATACCCTGGCTGGAAGTATTCACAACCCTTATTAATACCCTGGCTGGAAGTATTCACAACCCTTATTAATACCCTGGCTGGAAGTATTCACAACCCTTATTAATACCCTGGCTGGAAGTATTCACAACCCTTATTAATACCCTGGCTGGAAGTATTCACAACCCTTATTAATACCCTGGCTGGAAGTATTCACAACCCTTATTAATACCCTGGCTGGAAGTATTCACAACCCTTATTAATACCCTGGTTGGAAGTATTCGCAACCCTTATTAATACCCTGGCTGGAAGTATTCACAACCCTTATTAATACCCTGGCTGGAAGTATTCACAACCCTTATTAATACCCTGGCTGGAAGTATTCACAACCCTTATTAATACCCTGGCTGGAAGTATTCACAACCCTTATTAATACCCTGGCTGGAAGTATTCACAACCCTTATTAATACCCTGGCTGGAAGTATTCACAACCCTTATTAATACCCTGGCTGGAAGTATTCACAACCCTTATTAATACCCTGGCTGGAAGTATTCACAACCCTTATTAATACCCTGGCTGGAAGTATTCACAACCCTTATTAATACCCTGGCTGGAAGTATTCACAACCCTTATTAATACCCTGGCTGGAAGTATTCACAACCCTTATTAATACCCTGGCTGGAAGTATTCACACCCAACAATACGTTGGCTGGAACAGTTCATACCTATATAGACTTCTCATTCATTAGGCTGTGTCAACCTTTGGATTAAGCACTTACCCGTAAATATAAAACCAAGACTCGATATTATAAGTTTGGAGATTTTAGATACAGTAATACAATGTTAGAGTATACGTGCAGTATAGAAATAAGATACACAATGCGAGTTATGGCAATTTGTGAATTTCGTCCACCAAGGACTGTGGAACATAAGGGAGGAGCACTGCAGCAGGCTTACTGGCCCATGCTAAGCACCTATAGTGAATACGTTTTGGTCCGACTTGGACCGTCAACTAGTATGACCGAAATGTCGTCATACAGTTTTTCTCCTGTGTGGGATATCCGTGTATTGTTCCAGTCAGGGTATTGTCTCTGTGCTCTTTTTAAACAGTAGTTACGGCAGCTTTACAGGTTCCGTTCCAGCAGGAGCAGTGATTGTTAAATGGATTAACGGATCTCAGAATTATCCTTCGGGTGCCTCGTGGATGAGGATGTGATGTGGTGGGTGAGGCCATCGCGGGTGTGGGTGGCACCAACTAGAAAAACATCTGGCTGTCAGGCAGGTTTGTGGGTGTGGGAGGAGTGAAGGGGGGTGGTCCCACGCTCACTGCATGGTACGGAGCCGAGTGTTGGAGAAGCAAGTCTTGTCTAGAAGTAACGGAAAGAAGCCTGCACAAAATTCTTAGTTAAATGGTACATGTAGTACCTGGGGATGTTATATATGGTTCTGCCTGTACTAAGAATTTTGTGTAGGCTTTCTACATTAGTATATTTTTGCCTATTAATTTTTTTCTCAGCCTTTTCGTTGCCTATCCTGGCCGGTTTTTGTAATTAGGTAATTTGTTATTTGTTGTTTTCGTTGTGTGTCCCTTTAAAAGTACCCTTTATATCAAAGCGGAAGGGTCACTTGTTAAGTGGCATTTCATTTAACTGCTGTCGTGGTGCGCTGACTGTGTGGGGGAACGTGGGAGTGGATGTGGGTGGACCTGGTCGTGGGTCTGAGAATGGGTGTACTATTGTATGTGTATTGGCATTTTAGGGAACCATGAGCTTGGGTGTTGGCTAAAAGTTATGGAGTTTTGACTCTGATCGCGGGTTTTATCTCCGCCCGTGGTATGGTTTGTTTGCAATCGTGTCATTACGATTTTGTGAGTCGAGTTATGTACACTGATGGGTGACATGTCTACATGGAGGGTGTTCCTGGGGTCAGCGCCCCCGCGGCCCAGTCCTTGTTGTGCATCTTGCGTAGAAGAGAGTATTCTCCTGGAGGTGGCGATGGGTTAAATGGTGTATTAGGTAGTTTGAAAGTTACTTGTCAACATTTGCAGCTTTAATAAACTTGCTTAACCACAGCCTAGTGTCACATATCACTTACCGTTTATGTTATCAGTTTACACACTGGCTGTTGACTTGAATCCCTGATGTTAATTCAAACATTTGACTGGTGTATAGGTGCTATCCAACCCCAAGAAGCAAAATAATAGAATGTCTGAAGATATCTTCATTGTCTCCCAGCTAGTTAAGAGGCGCACGAATTTCCTTCTCCTAATGTTTATTCCATCCTCCCCTATAATCTACCTTGTCCATAATTACTATTGCATTTGCTTTGTCTACCTTCGTAAGGTGAAGCAAAATAATAGAATGTCTGAAGATATCTTCATTGTCTCCCAGCTAGTTAAGAGGCGCACGAATTTCCTTCTCCTAATGTTTATTCCATCCTCCCCTATAATCTACCTTGTCCATAATTACTATTGCATTTGCTTTGTCTACCATCGTAAGGTGAAGTCCAGGATGTTTCCTTAATTCATGGTATAACTTAACAAATGTTTGAGGTCTGAACTTCCTGTGGACGGTAGTCAAAAGATTAGAAAGTCACATAATGGGTCCAAACACTGGGTGGCAAGTTTTGATAGCTAAACAAGTTAGTGGTAATGATCTATTTACATGTTTATATGTGTGTGTGATGAATGGTTTGAAAAACCGACAAGTTGAAGATTGAGACACTTACGCAGCATATGCGAATCTTTATTCAGGAAACGTTTCGCCACACAGTGGCTTCATCAGTCCAATACAAAGAGGAAGTTGAACATCAAAATGGTATACAATACCGACAGGTTGTTAGGTAAGACACATATGCAACAGTTAGACAACTTTATTCCGAAACGTTTCGCCTACACAGTAGGCTTCTTCAGTCGAATACAGAAAGTAGGCAGGAACAGTAGAGATGTGAAGACGATGTAATCAGTCCATCACCCTTAAAGTCGTAGAATTTGAGGTTGTCAGTCCCTCGGCCTGGAGAAGTTCAGTTCCATAGTCAGGAACTATCTGAAGATCAAGCGACAGTGCGGAGACTTAAATACTGTCGGAAGGAGAGGTGCAGGGTAGTAGTAGTAGTAGTAGTAGTAGTGAGAGGCCACTGAGAGGTCATGTCCCTCTCAGATCCAACCCTTCTCACTTGAAAAGCTTGTCCAAGGTGTTTTCTGTACCAAGATGCCACGTGTTGCAGTGTCTGACAAGATGAACATCAAAATGGTATACAATACCGACAGGTTGTTAGGTAAGACACATATGCAACAGTTAGACAACTTTATTCCGAGGAAGGCGTAAGGAGAGGAGGAGTATGAGGTAATCAGTCCCACAGCCTGGAGTCGATGTGTTCAGTCCATCAATCTTGTAGAATGTACAGCATAGGGCCGTAGACGTGGCTTATATACTGTAGTGAGGTGAGGTGAAGCAGGCGGAGGCGGAGTCATAGTGGTACCATCCACTAGTGTAAGTAGGTCTTCGTCCAAAGGTTGAACAAGTGTTGAAGAATTCTTTGTAACAAGATCCCATCATGTTTATATATGGTTACAATCGAAATAAACCATACCGCGGGGGGGGGGGGGGGTTTAAACCCGCGGTTCAAAAAATATTGCCCTATATTTTACCAAGGTATCCTTGTAAAAATGTTTGTAGTTAGGCATTATTAACAGTGGGTAGAGTAGAGGCATTTTTCTTGAATGGTTGATATGCCACTGTGGATAAAGTACTTCGACATTTCTTGAACATTTCTGAGCGAGTTCTCTGAATTCATTATTTTTTTTATATCGCATTCTAGCACATAATGACGCTAGGTGTGACAGTTGTCCATTGGCAGAGTTTACATTTAGTTTGATCGACATCTGGTGATGGTGCTTTAACCTCTCAGAGATACTTGTAACCCAGCCGGAGCCGGGCGATAGTGACATCAATGAGTCTGGTTATTTTGTTAGATGCATCATAGACATGTGGCATCATAGACATGGTGTCGATCTCCAAGTCAGTGAGGTTCAGTTCAAGTTCTCGCTAACTGACAGCCCAAGATTGTAATCTGCTCCCTCTTTGAAGTTATGTGCCTTTGCGAATTCATCAGTTCTGCTATTCATCTGAAGGCCAATGTAACATGGAATCCACAGGTTTTTCTCTCCACTGTTCACAATACCACCATACCTGTGTCTGGTTTCTGACACAACCATGCCACCGTTGACACTCAAGGAGTTAACAGCATGTTTGAGAAAAAAAAACTAAAATCAAGGTGTCAACCTTTGTTAGATGGATGTAGTTGAGTGCAAGGAGCATGACAGTTCAGTTTGATGGGTAGAAGCCCAGTTATTGATGCGTGCTCCAGCTTATACGAGAGCCATCACTGTATGACAACAACAAAAGTACCAGCTGCACCAGTGGACTGGTGAACACAACCCTCAACATACATAATTTGTGAGTGTGCTGTGTGACTAAGGCATCGATACAGCTTAAGGCATCTTGCTTGGCTTCATGGTGAAGCTTTGATTGTGAATATTTGTGTGTGTGGGTGAGAGAGAAAGAGGGATAGTGGTTTAGAATGGGGGTAATTTCCCATGGAGCGGAGAAGCGTCGCTGTTGCCTTACTCGACATAATCATGCATCTGGTTCATGCAGAGACCAGTTTGATTCTTATGGTCCATCTAAAGCAGTAGTCTGCAACATTTTGGTATGAAAGGACCAAATCGAAAAGACACATTTAAAGGAGGGCCGCATTTTGTAAATTTTCCAATTTTTATGAATAGAAATATTTTGTAATTGTTGACACTGCAGTGTGGAACCTAGATAAAAGTGAATTCATAATTTCCTTTGAGGGCCGCATCTATTTCCTAGAAGTGCCACAGGTTGGGGATCCCTGATCCAGAGGTTCTCTTCCAGCTAGTGTACGGTAATGAAACCACGGTATGGGTGGGGATTGAACTTGCGGCAAGTGAGTCGTAAAACTCCAGGCCAACGCGTAATCACGGTAATGAAGGGATTGAGGGTGGAGAGTCAAGGGGAACGCTTTACATACCTTGTTCATTTTTGTATAGCATTAATCTTATCATTCTTGTTATTTTATTCCGACGCACTGATAGTCCTTCATTATATCAGGGTGTTACCTTGATAGGATGCATCCTACTCGTAATTTCCACTGTATTCATAAATGAGAAGCAGGTACCCATTCTGGTAAGTGGTGTGCCACAGGGGGGCCAGTATTGGCACCCTTGTTCACACTACATAAACGACGTAGATGACAGAATAGTGACAGTAGTTTGCAAATACATTAAAATAAGTCTTGTGATCATTTCAGTGAGGATGCTTGTGGACACTAGAAAGCTACAGGCTGTGAACAACTTGATGTTATGGTCGGAGAAGTGGAAGATGCAGTTAACTGCTAACCACTGAAATGAGGATGTTACTTGTACGTTAAATAATATAGACCTCAATCTGAATGAGAGATTTGTTTAGTTAGCAGAAATTTCAAGCAAAGACAGCAGTACTAAAGTGTTGACAAAACTAATATTATTCTTGGCTTCATATCAATTATAAATAGAATCCTAAGGTTATACTTCAACATTAAATGAATTTTTTACCAAAGAGATATAGATTGCGTTGGTCATTTCTGGTATCCATATTCTATAATGGACATAAATGCGCTGGAAATTGTACACAAGATGTTGATCCAATGTATCGGAAATCTTTTTTACGAAGATAGACTGAGGTCACTAAATTTCCACTTTTTGGAAAGACTTAGAATAGGGATGGAATCTTAAAGGTATGGAAGTGATGGAAGTGTAATTTATGGTAATGACATCTAGGGATATAAATAACGTTCTGGACTTAAACCAAAACACGAGGAAATTAAATCTTCATCAGAGTACAAAACAAATTCTGGCCACAAAATAGAGCGAAACACCAACGTCAAAGACCTGGGAGTGATCATGTCGGAGGATCTCACCTTCAAGGACCATAACATTGTATCAATCGCATCTGCTAGAAAAATGACAGGATGGATAATGAGAACCTTCAAAACTAGGGAGGCCAAGCCCATGATGACACTCTTCAGGTCACTTGTTCTATCTAGGCTGGAATATTGCTGCACACTAACAGCACCTTTCAAGGCAGGTGAAATTGCTGACCTAGAAAATGTACAGAGAACCTTCACGGCGCACATAACTGAGATAAAACACCTCAATTACTGGGAGCGCTTGAGGTTCCTGAACCTGTATTCCCTGGAACGCAGGCGGGAGAGATATATGATTATATACACCTGGAAAATCCTAGAGGGACTAGTACCGAACTTGCACACGAAAATCACTCGCTACGAAAGCAAAAGACTTGGCAGACGATGCAACATCCCCCCAATGAAAAGCAGGGGTGTCACTAGCACGTTAAGAGACCATACAATAAGTGTCAGGGGCCCGAGACTGTTCAACTGCCTCCCAGCATACATAAGAGGGATTACCAATAGACCCCTGGCAGTCTTCAAGCTGGCACTGGACAAGCACCTAAAGTCGGTACCTGACCAGCCGGGCTGTGGCTCATACATTGGTTTGCATGCAGCCAGCAGTAACTGCCTGGTTGATCAAGCTCTGATGCGCCCCCGCGGCCCAGTCTGTGACCAGGCCTCCTGGTCACAGACTGGGCCGCGGGGGCGTTGACCCCCGGAACTCTCTCCAGGTAAACTCCAGTGAATTCAGACTGGATAAATCTAGATCTGGAAAGGATATAAGGATGTACTGGCTTGGCAACACAGTTGTAGATGAGTGGAACAAACTGCTGGGTAGCGTCTTTTTTTTGGGGGGGGGACGGGGGGGGGGGGAACTGTGAACACGTTTAATATAGGTTGGACGTGTATACGAGTGGGTGAAGGTTGGTGTGAACTGAACCTACTTAACATGGGGCCAGTAGACTTACTGCAGTGTACCTTCAGTTCCATGTCGTGAAATAGTTGGCAGTGAGGATGACACATCTTGTGACCCATTCCTCTAGCCACGTCATACGTATCACAGACAACACTCATGACAGATTATTACCTTGCAGGGTGGTAGGCGTTTACACCTTCCTCCCGTCTACCTTCTGACGTGCCTTAATGCCGGTGAAGGAATCTTCATCAAAGGATTTAACTTTTCCCATGAATAAAACACTAATCTCTTCAAGGGAGTTTTCTTGATACCGGTAGAGGCCTAGTCCGGTGAATTAGAACTTATTTGTGCACCTATCAAGATTCTTTGTCATTTTAGGTTTCCAAAGTCTTATGGTAATTTGTAAAGCTCTCGTTTCACACGCTGAGGGTCCTGGTTCGATTCCCGGCAGGGGTGGAAACATTGGGCGCGTATCCTTACACTTATTGTCCTGTTCACCCAACAAGTAGGTACCTGGGTGTTAGTCGACTGGTGTGGGTGGCATCCTGGGGGACAAGATTGAGTAAATAATGGAAATAGGACAAACACTCCCTCGGTGACGCACTGACTTTCTTGAGTTATCTTGGTTGGCTAACCCTCCGGGGTTTAAAATCCGAAGAAAATCTTGGTGTTAGTGAAAAGAAAACTCTACACATGGCGAATCGTTCTTGCAGTGTAAGCTTGTTCTGCGAGGTATTTAATCCGGGGGTTCTTATTTTAATTACTTTGTGATGGTACTTATTTCTGTTGCCCTTGTCAAAGTAGTTAATTTTGTTTTGCTCTTCTTGTGATATACATGTGGCCTGTGTGGACGGTGGAGCCTGACCAATGGCCGGGCTCCGAGAGTAGACAGATTCGCGAAACTCGTCCAAGGTGTACATGGAAGGTGGTTCTACTCGCACAGGTTGGTGTCAGGCCTGACTTGCCTCGTTACCGGTAAAAATGGAATGTGATACCTGCAGGTTGTTAGAAAGACAGTGCAAACAAGGACTTTATTTGAAATGTTCTAGTGTTTACATTTTATTTCTTCAATAACCTATCTACCGGTTGTCAGGTAAGACACATATGCAACAGTTAGGTATCTTTATTATGAAACGTTTCGCCTACACAGTAGGCTTCTTCAGCCATAGTTTCATACTATGGAACAATGCTCTTCTCCAGACTGAGGGACTGATTACATCGTCTTCAAGTATCTTCTGCTTCTATCAACTTTTCTGTACTTGACTGAAGAAGCCTACTGTGTAGGCGAAACGTTTCATAATAAAGATACCTAACTGTTGCATATGTGTCTTACCTAACAACCTGTCGGTATTTTATACCATTTTAATGTTCAACCTATCTACCGCCTGGTCAACCAGGTTTGTTGTACTATGCCTTTAGGCCTACATAGCCATCACTTGAACATTAAAATGGTATAAAATACCGACAGGTTTTTAGGTAAGACACATATGCAACAGTTAGGTATCTTCATTTCGAAACGTTTCGCCTACACAGTAGGCTTCTTCAGTCGAGTACAGAAAAGTTGATAGAAGCAGAAGATACTTGAAGACGATGTAATCAGTCCATCACCCTTAAAGTTTTGAGGTCGTCAGTCCCTCAGTCTGGAGAAGAGTATTGTTCCATAGTCTGAAACAATATTTCGAATCGTTTCGCCTACTGTGTAGGCGAAACGTCTCGAAATAGATACGTAACTGTTGCATATGTGTCTTACCTAACATAACCATCACTTCCCGGTGTGGTATTTGTTTTGCTAGTTTTTGTACTTACATTTCCTTTTAATTGGTATGTATGCTAAGTGACCCCATAGGTCAGAGCGCTCTGTAAATCCCCCAACTTCCTTCTGTAATTCTCAATCTTCACGTCGTTGTGTTGGATGCAGGTGTTGTGTTAAGTCAGGCGAGATCAGGTGTACAAGGCATGACCAGTTGATCACCTTGTTAGTGGCAGTGAAGCATGACATTAGTCTAGCAACCCATCCTCCCCCTTTTTTTTTTAACATTCAAGAGGAAACGAAGGATGTAGCAGAAAGACTAGTCTGCAATACTAGAAATATGCAAGACAACAGTGGTACAGGAGGGCCTCGCTTATACAGCAGGTTAGGTTCCAGGTTACTACAGTAAAGTGAAAATCTTTGTAAAGTGGGTTTTTTCTTTCAAATGCGTATACACGCCTGATAACATGTTTACACTATCATATATTAAGTGAGTAATAGAACTAGGTCTAAAAGGTGCACATAAAGTACACATATTAAAATATTTTCGTCTTTAGTTTATAGTGATTGGTGAATATATTGTAGGAAGTCTAAATAAATGAAGAATGCCGTAAAGCGAGGCGCTGTAACGCGGGGCTCTCCTGTACACTGATTACATGGATGGTCAGTGTTAAGGCTCGAAGGTTTTTCTACTCCATTCCTTCATATATTGAAATTTACTGACAGACCGCTAGCTGTCTTCAAGAGGTAATTTACAAAGTCTGAGCCGGGTTGTGGCGCGTGCAGCCGGCACCAGCAGCCTGGTTGATAGGCCATCAACCACAATGTTTGGTGTGGGATAGGACCGCAGCGGTCATGTGGTGCAAAGTTCAATAAATATCATAATGTGTTATTTACATGTTAAGTAATAAAATAACTATCGGGAGAACTCCCTAGTTTTATTTGTTAACTTAAAATAACTGTAACTGGGTTGACCGTGTCTGTCTCTGTGTCTGCGTCATTCACGTGTAAACAGGCACCAGAACAGAAAAGTAAAAATATCATTAAAACCTCTATTAAGACAGCTTCTCTCCAAATCTTTATAAAGTGCGTAACTTTACGAAGTTGCAGTGACCTTGTTTTACCATATATGTCTGCAGTCTGCCTTCCAACCATCACCGAGGTCATTACAGTTACCAGTTTGTCTTATTCTGGTGTCATGCCTGCGAGTGTGATAGCAAACGATTAGATAAGATTATTAGTCTTATCTCTCTCCCCTCCCCCCATCAGACCACAACTACAGTTACAACACAGCAACACAAGCTGGCTTTGTCGTATGCATAATAATTGATTGGTACTGTCACCAAGCCTCTTCAAAACATTGTTGGTTTCTCTAACGTCAATTAACCTGTATTACTTAAATTAATATTTAAAATTGACAAGTGTTTATTAGTAACAGACAACAAAATAAACTATTGAAGTTTGTGTGTGTGTTTGTGAATTGTTAAGAGGCACGTAAGTTCCCCGTCTTCTAATAACATGTTCATTTTTCCACTATAATCTACCTTGTCCATGATTACTATCGCATTTAATTTGTCTGTTTCGTAAAGTGAAGTCCAGGATCTTAACTTAATTCATGGTTTAACTTAAATCTTTGAGGACACGGTAGATTATAGTGGAAAAATGAACATGTTATCGGAAGACTGGGGGAACTTACGTGCCCCTTAAATTAACAAAATCCAGGCTTGATCTAGGTGTATAGAGAGTGTGACTAATAGAACAGTGTTCTCGTCACGGTGGTGAAAGTGCCAGCCTGCTGCTGTGTTGGTTGATGACGCAACGCGTACCTTTAAACCTCTGACGGGTTTTGATTTTTCTTACTCCAGCAGCCCGACCCTGGTTCAAGCTTGTCTGGTGTTTGTATGCTTGACTAGGCAAGCACCAGACAAGCCTGGCCGCTTGCACATATTTGTCATTGTCTGGGTGATGCGACACTTAGCGGAGGTACTTGTAAATTTTTCTTTTGAAGACTTCTGCACTTGTCCTGACAGTGCTTCTTGCATCTTCTGGTAAGATGTAAGAAGGAAATTCTTCATTTTTGTAAAGCTCTCGAAATCCCATTGTCTCGAGGTAATTAGAAGCTATACATGGTACACATAAACAATGAAGCTACTGGTTAGTATTCAGGTACTAGCGTCATCGGTCTGACTCACCATGTTGCTCACACCTTGCTTTGTGATATTGCTTTGAGTCCCTAGTTCAGGCTGACACATTACGACGTGTACGGGACTTCCTGTGTGAATGGAATATGACAGGGAAACATGCGTAGCTTTTGTTCCTACAACATAACTAGAGTAGGGAGCAGCACAATGTTGACACACCAGATTTTTAATTAAAAAAAATGAACTGTCAGTGGTAGTGTTCCAATACTGGGTAAGTACTTCCGGTGTAGTTGGTGACTGCTAACTAGGAAATACAATTGCTTCATCAGGAAAAGATGGCGCGGATAAAATGAACAGAGGAAATAGGCTTCATGTCTGATGCCTTTTTCTTTGAGTTACACAAATATGTTAGTGTCCAAGAAGGGGCGTGGTATGTTTTTCGTAAGTCATGAGCGAGTGTGTCCTGGCACGGGTCCTACGTACATGGTGACCCCCCTCTCAGTAAGCGTCAAGGTTATGAAGAAATATGGTACCTACATGAGGGCCCCTCTTATACAGCAGGTTAGGTTCCGGGTTACAACTGTAGAGTGAAACGGCCGTTTTTTCACTCAGATGTATATAAAAGCCTGATAACATGTTTACACTATCATTAAGTGAGCAATAGAGCTAGGCCTAAAAAAAATGCATATACAGAACACGCATTACTTAAAAATAATTTCGTCCTTAGTGAGTGGTGAATATATTTACTGTAGGAAGTGTGAATAAATGAGTGGATATAATTTAAAACTGCTGCAATAGCGAAACGCCGTAAAGCAAAGTGCTGTAAAACGGGGCCCGCCTATATTGACTGGTTTAACTGTTTGTGGGTTTCGTTCTTGTAAATTCCTCAATATTAAGTAGGTTGTGCAGTGCTGCTAGTTATATATATTTTTTTTTTTTTTTTTTGCAAATTAGGATAGGTTAAAAATATAAACCAACCTAACTTAGTAAAGCTGGGACAAGTGTAGAAATCTTCAAGAGGAAATTGGACAAGTATCTTCACCAGGTGCCAGATCAACCAGGCTGTGATGGATATGCAGGTCACTGGGCCACCAGCAGCAACAGCTTGGTTGACCAGGCAAACACAAGACAAGCCAGGTCCATGACCGGGCTCCGGGAGTAAAAAAAAGCTCTCGGAACTCGTCAAAAGTAAGGTATAAAGGTATGGGTTAATTTGCGGTAGATTGAATTTGACTAATAAATAAGTTCCGATGTTGATCAGAAATATACACACTGCAATGAGTGGAAATTGTGAAAAACATTCGTAGAACACTTGTGTAGGAAAGATAGTGTGGAATAATTTAGTTATGAAGGTGGGTAGGCTTGCATGTTGTTTACGCAGTGGTTTGCCTCTCATCTCTAGGTAATGGTTGGCTGCTTGCTGAAGGTAATCCTCTCAGAGCGTGACTTCTCGACTCAATATTACACGACCCTCCCTTCCCAGCCGGCCTCTTCACCTCTCGTGGCTCCTTTAATTGTCGTGTGATTCTCTGTTCCACTCCAGGAATATCTCATCGCTCCTGCTTGCTATTGTTCTGTACCTTCATCCTCCCCTCCTAGTTCTACCCCTCTCCCTTCCCTCAGTTTCACCCATCAACACTATTCTTGCCCGTCCTTTTATAGTCATACATGTGATAGTCACGGGGGTAATGCACCCTTCCCCCCCCCCCCGGTCGTACAGTGCTTTGTGGTTAATATGATCAATCAAGCTGCAGGTGGTCGTAGTAGGCAGTCATACTTGCACTGCAGCCAGACTAATTAGTTTGCAAGAAATCAATCATTTCCTCGTGAAGATAGGATTCTGGATAAATTCGATAACCTACACCGAGGTGTATTTTTGTCAGCGCTGGAGCTACTGTACTTGTTTGAAAATTTAATATTAAATGTTCTCACGACCAGAGCGTTTGGCTCACGTTCTGTTACGGTTCAGCTCTCCGCACATCTTGAAAAAAAAATGTACGAAAGTTATAAATCTATTTTCGTCTGAATCTTGTATGTCTTTAATTTGTTCATCTGGCGAGAGGAACGATAATGAAAGTTGATCTTTTGTCGTAGATGGCCTATCAGTGGTATGATTTTTGTGAAATTATTGCATACACAAATTTTCGCTTGCCTTATTCGGCAAGAAGTGCGTTGCTATTTAAACCAAAATCGTAAGTTTTTACCTATTCGGTACTAGGCCAGGACAGATTAGTGGCCTTAAGACAGGACATGTACCGTTCAGGACATTAAAGAAAAAACTGAGTGACTTCTTCAGTCCTATAAAATACACTATATCATTTAAAACCTAAAGACAGGTTAGTCGATAGTCCTACAGCAAGTCACTGTGATAGCAATCCCTGGATTCATGGTGTGAGTGGCTTAGTTCTACACTCCACCTTGTGGTGGTGGTGGTGGTGGTGGCTTGGTCACCACCACCCACGTCACGCCCACCGTGATGTTGCTGGAGTCCTGCCAACTCTGCCACGCTTCACTTCAGTCTTTCCCTTCCCGTCGTCCTTGTTGAAGTTACCGCTTCTTCAATCCCTTCACCATCTTCGTTGCACTTCATAAGTCACGTTGCAAAAGCTTTCAAGCTCTACTATCGAATCTATCAATAAAGGCTTTTACACACCTTCCCATATGTCACAGTGCTCTCTGAATCTCAAAACTCAGTTCGACACCTGGTGTTCCCTTTCCACCTAAGAGTAAAAATCTCAAGGGGCTCTTGATCTAGGGAATTGGATCTGTGCTCCAGTTCCCTGAATTGAGTCTGCCTTCCATCCCTACCCCCCCCTACACAAGCGCAGTATAATCCGTACGGGTTTAGCGCTCCCCGTGATAACGGTAAAAATACATATACCTATGTACTACTGTTGGCTCGCATCCTCAAGTTGGTATACAAGTGTTAAGAAACTCCAGCCCTGGAAATTTCATGATAAATGTCACTTGATTAAAAAAAAAAAAGGCAGTATACAGAAAATCGGAAAAAATTATACAGACAGGATAATAATTTAAGATGGTCGTGCAGGCGAATAATTATAGGTATACATTAGTAATGCATTATGTAGATTTAACCTAATATAAGATAAACAGGGAGCATTCATTGGTGGGTTCTCAAACTCCAGTTCCACTGTAAGTATACTAGGATTTCGTAACTAGTATATGCATAATATTCTCGATCAGTTTCTGATCAGCCTAAAGTCAGTTCCTGACCAACTGGGCAGTGGTTCGTAAGTCGGTTTGCGTGTGGCCAGCAGTAACAGCTTGGTTGATCAGGCCCTGATCCGCCACCTCGGGGGCGTTGACCCCCAAAAACCCCTCCAGGTATGCTGGCTGTTAAACCCGCAGTGGAATATTTTCAGGTAAGAACTGTTTTCAGTCGTTATGAACGACTGTCGGTGAATAAACACAGGTGGACGGGGACCACAGTTCGATCCTCCCGTCCAACCTTGTTTATTCATTTTCAGGTATGCTGAAAATTACTAAGAAACGAATGTAAATAAAATTTAGTGAGCAGAATTCTAACCAGTGGTCTAGGTACCCCGGAATTACAATCCCCTCGTGTTTGGCCCTGACTCCATGACCCACAGGCTAAGCACTTCAGGGTGGTAATAACTGGCATTACAAATGTCACTCTCCTCTCCCACTGAAATCTCTTCCGGATGCTGGGTCATATTACCATGGTGGTCAGGTTTGAGTATACTCTGGGATCCAGAACTCAGCAGCCTATTCTACGGTCTAAATACCAGAAAGATTTCAACTTTCATCGAAAAATGTGAATTTAAAGACCATTACATTGAACGTAATGTAGTTTTGGTGTTGACTATGATTATATTGCTTAGAATTATGATATTTATAACAGTATTATACCAGTTACGACAGCCGATAATTATCGGCTGTCGTAACTACATAATACTGACTATAATCAGTAAAAATTAAAATAATTGAAAATAGGAATGATTGCTCTAAATTAGCAAGTATAAACTTGTAAAATGAGCTGAATAAGAAAACTATTCTAGTGATTTATTAATCATGCACCCAGTACCTTCGGTCGAGCCGGACTGAGCATTTTAGTTGTATTCTTTTGTGCCAAACTATTTTATTGTAAACCATATTTATCTGTATAATGCAGAAAGGAAATAAAGTATGTGATAAAATGTTTGGTATGTAGCAGGTATGCTAGGTACATGCACAATGTGCTGTTGGCCTATTCTGTGATGCATTGAACAGAAGTCATGGTTCATTGATATGTCATCATAGGAGTAGATATACAAGGTCATTGATACCATCTGCCTTACCTCAGGGAATTTTCCCTCCTGTCTGTTGCTGTCTTGCAGCATGACATATCTCCTGACGACGCACGAGCGTGCGAAAGATCTTGAACTAAAGATTTCCATCCCCATGTGGCTTGTTTTGCATTGAGATTGCCTCTCTGCGACTGTATTGCACAAGGTAATAAATAATGTCAGGAGCCTGAGCCGAGATTAATAGGACGACGAGGATATTTCACTAGGCTTAGTTACTACGGCAGCTTCAAAAGTTTCCTTCCAGCAGAGCTGGAGTTATTTGGAAATATATTTATTTCTACAAGTACAATACAGGCGTAGCAAACATCAATGACATGCTATAAAGAAAGCCCCTTGTTATGCACAGCATTTCGGGCAAATTATGTAGGCCAGTTTTGTCCCAGGATGCAACCCACACCAGTCGACTAGCACCGAGGTACCCATTTTACTGATGGGTGAACACGCCCAATGTTCCACCCTTGCCGGGAATTGAACCACGGACCCTCAGCGTGTGAAACGAGAGCTTTGCCTACCAACTTCGCCTCTATGGCGGACTCTGGGAGGGTAGTCTTGTAATGGCCTTCTCTCTCTTCTCTCACCCCTCCCACCACTATGTACCTGCCTTCCGCACATTGTTTACTTACCGCCCACTATTACTTCTTTGTTCTCCAGCTTTGACTCAAAGATTTTGTAGTTTTTGTCACTTAATCTATGCTTGAGTTTTTCCGCGTGTAAGAGACCTCAAACACATTCATGAATACATATATGAAGCAGAAATTACCACCGACAGACTGTTGTCATACTTTTGACTTATAATTTTTAGATGCGTGAATAATTTAGCAAAACTGAATAAATCTGCAGTGTGTTGCTACCATATTTTCTATGGAGATTACACAGTAGGAACAAAAGCTAGCAGTTACCCCCCTGTCACATTCCATCACACGGGATGGGTTGCATAAGTGAGAGTAGTAGTGAGGGGGTGGTACATCCTTGTGCTGTGGTTGGTGTTGGTGAGGATTGGAGCTGTAGGGTCTAGCAAGGGTCAAGGACAAGACAGGGAGAGCGAGTCCACACTGGCGTCGTTGGTCACGAGTTTAATAATATATATATATATATATATATATAGTGTGTGTGTGTATATATATGTATATATGTCGTGCCGAATAGGCAGAACTTGCGATCTTGGCTTAAATAGCAACGCTCATCTTGCCATATAGGACAAGTGAAAATTTGTGTATGCAATAATTTCGCCAAAATCTTTCTGAACCGAACGAAAAAAATCTATTTGATTGTGTTTGTTTAGTACTAAATTATTGTAAACGTATTTAAAATATATTTAGTTGGGTTAGGCTGAAATAAATTGCTCTTGTTATAATAAGGCTCGGTAAGTTTTCTAAGATTCTTTTGGTGCAAAATTAATTTTTTTTACATTAACATTAATGAAAAAATATATCTTTAAACGTATAAGAGAAAATTTCAGAGTTCTTGCTAATTGACCAGTTTTACATATTCGGCACGACATTATATATATATATATATATATATATATATATATATATATATATATATATATATATATATATATATATATATATATATATATATATATATATATATATATATATATATATATATATATATATATATATATATATATATATATATATATATATATATATATATATATATATATATATATATATATATATATATATATATATATATATATATATATATATATATATATATATATATATATATATATATATATATATATATATATATATATATATATATATATATATATATATTTATATATATATATTTATATATATTTATATATATTTATATATATATATATATATATATATATATATATATATATATATATATAATGTGTGTGTGTGTGAGGAAACACGTTCTTCTTTTGTCCATAGCCATGTTGTCAAAAGGGTTCAAGTATGATGACATGAATACAGATATTGCTACTTTGTTTTTATTTAATAAGTTTTATACCTCGTGCAGCCTTTAGTTAAAAATCTCGTGTAGACGATAGGCTCAGAAGCAAGCAACTCAGGGGAAGGCGTCTTGGCGTCAAAGGGGGGGACTAAGGAGTCGAACCTGTCTTGTTTTTCCTTGGATCGAACCTGATTGTCTCCCATTACCTCCATGCACTCCTCCCATGTATGAAATCATACTTTAAACTGAATAAACCGTCTAACCAATCCTCCCGCCTTACCCCTTGTCTAACCTTTCCTGTTTTGTCAGATGGTTAATGTGAAAACCAGTGACATTTTTTGTCTGTATAACTGAGCTGGTTAGAACACGCAGTAGCAAGTTGTTAATACAATATGTGGTGATGTATTTTATTAGTCAGGAAACAAGACAAACTCGCTCTTACGGACCTTACTCGTATTACCCCGTTGATTGAAGCTTTTGATTCCCTTGAATCGAACCTGAGGTTCTGTTTATGGTCAGGGCGTTCAGTGAAGCTACCCTCCATTTTCTTGACAAACATGATTACCTCCCGTTTCCCAGGCGCCGCATGAGCTCCACGGGCTTTGCACTTTCCACATAATTATATCATTCGTACATAGGTTTCTTCTCATGCTCGTTAAGCTGACATAATTTTCACAGGTCGCGGCAAGTAACGGTGAGAACTGTTTAAAATGTGCAGCCCAAACACAGGTGTTGTAAAGTGACTAGTCCTTACAAATACTTTGTTCTTAACCCTTAAACTGTCCAAACGTAGATCTACGTTTTTTTTTTTTCAACATTTAAAAGTATGTAAAAAAAGTAGATCTTTTCTTTTTTTTTACATTTGAAAACGTGTAAAAAAACTTTGATCTACTTTGTTATACGTTTTTTTACATATTTTCAAATATATC